>NW_026262688.1:1986852-2195477 GCF_021869535.1 Mytilus californianus | reverse complement strand
TGTTATTGGAAAATTCAGAAACAAAAAAAAAACCAATGACTTTTTAGTAGCTAAGATTTAGACAGATATATTTTCTATTTTTTATTTTGCATTCCTTATGTGGATTAACATATGGTTTGATTTCGTAATACTCATCTGTATGTATGTGTGTTTTGTTACCTTTTTTTTGTGTCTTAAAACTAACAATAAACATTTATAAAAAGTAAAAAAAACACCAACCATCTTACATGTTGTGTAATAGAAGATTTTAAATCACAAAAGTAAAATGTTCGATACAGCATTACAAGGTTTGAGTCAATATTGATGTCATCCTCGATTTGGTTGCCTTTCCAAATGATATTTGATGAAAGTGTTTATTATGGAGTGGGGTATCAGTATCTTATAAACACCCTCTGTAGTTTAGTAGTTTAGATATAATTTAGTGTAGTTATTTTGTTATGCTTCAAGTTAAATTTCTGAATATTATTTTTTTTATTTGTTTTGAAATTGGTAATACTACAAATATGTATGCTAATAAAATGATTGTCAACATTTTCATTTAATACATGCAAACTAATTTTTCAGTAGTTTAGATTTAGACAGATGTTTTTTTTTTTTTTTTTATAAGATTGACTTATGTCTTAATTTCTTAATACTTATGTGTATGTATGTGTTGTTTTAATTTTTTTTTATACTGTTATTGGTTAATGCAGAAACAAAAAAAAGAGCTAATGATGTTTTAGTAGTTAAGATTTAGACAGATCTATTTTCTTTTGTATCAATCCTTATGTAGATTAACATATGGTTTGATTTTTAATACTCATGTGTATGTGTGTTTGTTTTTTTTCCCTTTGTTTTGTCTGAAAACTAACAATAAGCATATATAAAATATACAAAAAACATCTAACATTTTACATGTTATGTAACAAGAGTTTTTCAATAATAAAAATAAAATGTTCAATACAGCATTATAAGGTTTGAGTCAGTATTGATGTCCCCCTGTATAGTTCCTCGATTTGGTTGCCTTTCCAAAGAGTATTCGATGAAAGTGTTTATCATGGAGTGGGGTATCAGTGTCTTAAAAACACCCTCTATAGTTTAGTAGTTTAGATATAATTTAGTATAGATTTTTTGTTATGCTTAATGTCGATATTCTGAATATTAATTTGTTGTTTGTTTTGATATTGAAAATACTACAAATATATGTGCCAATACAATGATTGTGATATATTAGAAGTTTTTATTTTCATTTAATACATGCAAACTAATTTTTTAGCAGTTTAGATTTAGACAGATGTATATTTTTGTTTCATTTTTTATGTAGATTGACTTATGGTTTAATTTCTTAATACTTATATGTATGTGTGTGTATGTATTGTTTTATTTATTTTTTATACTGTTATTGTTAAATCCAGAAACAAAATAAGTGCCAATGATTTTTTAGTAGTTGAGATTTAGACAGATGTATTCGTTTTTTAATTCTTATATAGATTAACTTATGGTTTGATTTCTTAATTCTCATGCGTATGTGTGTGTGGTCTTTTCTTTTTTTTTCCTCCTTGTACGGTTATTGTTAAACTTTTGTGGAACAAAATGAGTGCCAATGATATATATCTATGTATGCAATACTGGTAATTTCATACTTGTTTTAAACATGTTGTTATTGATAAGAAAATCTTGATAATGTCTCATTTAATTGAGAAAATGTCTTAAAAATATGTCATATATGCATTTAATGTTTGCAAATTAATATTACACAATTCACATACCATTTTTAATCTTGAAGTATTAAGGTATTGTTATATAATTTGTTATTATTGTTAAATACCCTTTCTATGTGTATTATGAACTGCTATAGCAAATAGTAACAATGTTAACTCAGAAGGATCACATATATGTATCAAAAAAGAAAGAAAAAAAAACATGATTAGGAAGAACCAAATACTTTATTTTATAATTAATAGTTCTAAAAAAAAACAAAGAAAAAAAGCATCGTTTTTGTGTGTGTGTGTGTGTGCACATATTCAATGTTTTAAAGTTTTATAAAGCAGAGTTATTGTTTATATATTTTTAATATTAAAGTTATCAAAAAAGAACTACTTCGTTTTATACTTATTTGATACATATTGCTTTTATTAAAAAAAAATCTCTATTTGATATGTTTAAAAAAAAAAAAAAAAAAAAAAAACAAGACTTGCGTACCAATGTTGAAAGTCTCTAAAGAGCTATCTCATATTCAATTTTAATAAAAAAAAAAAAAAAAAAAATACAAGCTAATATGTTTAAAAAATAAATTTATAAATCTATTTTGTTTTTTTTTCACATATGAAAATAACCAGATTTATTCTTATATATATGTTTTTTTTTTTTTTTTTTTTTTTTTTTTTTTTTTTATGCTGTTAAAAAAATACTGTAAATACGTTTTTATGATTGATGCATATTTGAATAAATGTTGAGTAAAACATATTTGATTATTTATGTTATTTCATTGAACAATCCAAATTGCAAATTGAGGTCCTATTTCTATGTGCTCTGTCAATAGAATTGGAAGGAGATTGAGCTTACTTTTCTTATATATTCATTGATACCTTGATTTAATTTGTTGTTTGGGTTACTTAAATTTATTGAGATTTACGCCAGAGTCATATCACAGGAACTATTGAACAGGTACATAAATGTATTTAGGGTAATAAAACAGGCAAACGAAAAATTAATGTATAAGGAAATTTTGAGTTCTAATAAACCCAATGTTCATGTATTCTTTAAACTACTGGACTACATATCTTGGAGGTACTAGAGATTTCATCTGCGATTGGAAAAATTGAAAAATCACCTTAAGAGAAAGCTTTGCAAATTGTGTCATCATTTGACAGAGGAAAATATACACAATCCGCTTAATGCAATGCACGGCACCAGGGGAGACCATCAGATACTTTGTTTTTACAAGGTTGTTAAAAATAAAATTCGATGGTCTCCCCTGTTGACGTGCATTCATGGCAATTCTTTTTTATGTATCCCTGAATTTAACATTAAATATGGTCTCTCTTGCAAGGCTTCTCTTGCACGACATGAAGACCATACCATGATTTTACAAGGTGGGTAAAAAAAAAATTAATAAAAAAAAAATTGAAAAATCACCTTAAGAGAAAGCTTTGCAAATTGTGTCATCATTTGACAGAGGAAAATATACACAATCCGCTTAATGCAATGCACGGCACCAGGGGAGACCATCAGATACTTTGTTTTTACAAGGTTGTTAAAAATAAAATTCGATGGTCTCCCCTGTTGACGTGCATTCATGGCAATTCTTTTTTATGTATCCCTGAATTTAACATTAAATATGGTCTCTCTTGCAAGGCTTCTCTTGCACGACATGAAGACCATACCATGATTTTACAAGGTGGGTAAAAAAAAAAATTAATAAAAAAAAAAGAAATTTATATGGTCTCTCTTGCAAGGCTTCTCTTGCACGACATGAAGACTATACCATGATTTTACAAGGTGGGTGAAAAAAAAAATAATAAAAAACAAATTTTAAATTGATGAAAAAAAAAAAAAAAAAATTACCAATTTTTTTTCAAATTTTAAATTTTTTCAATTTAAAATTTTTTTTTTTATCAATTTAAAATTTGTTTTTTATTATTTTTTTTTTCACCCACCTTGTAAAATCATGGTATAGTCTTCATGTCGTGCAAGAGAAGCCTTGCAAGAGAGACCATATAAATTTCTTTTTTTTTTTATTAATTTTTTTTTTACCCACCTTGTAAAATCATGGTATGGTCTTCATGTCGTGCAAGAGAAGCCTTGCAAGAGAGACCATATTTAATGTTAAATTCAGGGATACATAAAAAAGAATTGCCATGAATGCACGTCAACAGGGGAGACCATCGAATTTTATTTTTAACAACCTTGTAAAAACAAAGTATCTGATGGTCTCCCCTGGTGCCGTGCATTGCATTAAGCGGATTGTGTATATTTTCCTCTGTCAAATGATGACACAATTTGCAAAGCTTTCTCTTAAGGTGATTTTTCAATTTTTCCAATCGCAGATGAAATCTCTAGTACCTCCAAGATATGTAGTCCAGTAGTTTAAAGAATACATGAACATTGGGTTTATTAGAACTCAAAATTTCCTTATACATTAATTTTTCGTTTGCCTGTTTTATTACCCTAAATACATTTATGTACCTGTTCAATAGTTCCTGTGATATGACTCTGGCGTAAATCTCAATAAATTTAAGTAACCCAAACAACAAATTAAATCAAGGTATCAATGAATATATAAGAAAAGTAAGCTCAATCTCCTTCCAATTCTATTGACAGAGCACATAGAAATAGGACCTCAATTTGCAATTTGGATTGTTCAATGAAATAACATAAATAATCAAATATGTTTTACTCAACATTTATTCAAATATGCATCAATCATAAAAACGTATTTACAGTATTTTTTTAACAGCATAAAAAAAAAAAAAAAAAAAAAAAAAAAAAAAACATATATATAAGAATAAATCTGCTTATTTTCATATGCGAAAAAAAAACAAAATAGATTTATAAATTTATTTTTTAAACATATTAGCTTGTATTTTTTTTTTTTTTTTTTTTTTATTAAAATTGAATATGAGATAGCTCTTTAGAGACTTTCAACATTGGTACGCAAGTCTTGTTTTTTTTTTTTTTTTTTTTTTTTTAAACATATCAAATAGAGATTTTTTTTTAATAAAAGCAATATGTATCAAATAAGTATAAAACGAAGTAGTTCTTTTTTGATAACTTTAATATTAAAAATATATAAACAATAACTCTGCTTTATAAAACTTTAAAACATTGAATATGTGCACACACACACACACACAAAAACGATGCTTTTTTTCTTTGTTTTTTTTTAGAACTATTAATTATAAAATAAAGTATTTGGTTCTTCCTAATCATGTTTTTTTTTCTTTCTTTTTTGATACATATATGTGATCCTTCTGAGTTAACATTGTTACTATTTGCTATAGCAGTTCATAATACACATAGAAAGGGTATTTAACAATAATAACAAATTATATAACAATACCTTAATACTTCAAGATTAAAAATGGTATGTGAATTGTGTAATATTAATTTGCAAACATTAAATGCATATATGACATATTTTTAAGACATTTTCTCAATTAAATGAGACATTATCAAGATTTTCTTATCAATAACAACATGTTTAAAACAAGTATGAAATTACCAGTATTGCATACATAGATATATATCATTGGCACTCATTTTGTTCCACAAAAGTTTAACAATAACCGTACAAGGAGGAAAAAAAAAGAAAAGACCACACACACATACGCATGAGAATTAAGAAATCAAACCATAAGTTAATCTATATAAGAATTAAAAAACGAATACATCTGTCTAAATCTCAACTACTAAAAAATCATTGGCACTTATTTTGTTTCTGGATTTAACAATAACAGTATAAAAAATAAATAAAACAATACATACACACACATACATATAAGTATTAAGAAATTAAACCATAAGTCAATCTACATAAAAAATGAAACAAAAATATACATCTGTCTAAATCTAAACTGCTAAAAAATTAGTTTGCATGTATTAAATGAAAATAAAAACTTCTAATATATCACAATCATTGTATTGGCACATATATTTGTAGTATTTTCAATATCAAAACAAACAACAAATTAATATTCAGAATATCGACATTAAGCATAACAAAAAATCTATACTAAATTATATCTAAACTACTAAACTATAGAGGGTGTTTTTAAGACACTGATACCCCACTCCATGATAAACACTTTCATCGAATACTCTTTGGAAAGGCAACCAAATCGAGGAACTATACAGGGGGACATCAATACTGACTCAAACCTTATAATGCTGTATTGAACATTTTATTTTTATTATTGAAAAACTCTTGTTACATAACATGTAAAATGTTAGATGTTTTTTGTATATTTTATATATGCTTATTGTTAGTTTTCAGACAAAACAAAGGGAAAAAAAACAAACACACATACACATGAGTATTAAAAATCAAACCATATGTTAATCTACATAAGGATTGATACAAAAGAAAATAGATCTGTCTAAATCTTAACTACTAAAACATCATTAGCTCTTTTTTTTGTTTCTGCATTAACCAATAACAGTATAAAAAAAAATTAAAACAACACATACATACACATAAGTATTAAGAAATTAAGACATAAGTCAATCTTATAAAAAAAAAAAAAAAAACATCTGTCTAAATCTAAACTACTGAAAAATTAGTTTGCATGTATTAAATGAAAATGTTGACAATCATTTTATTAGCATACATATTTGTAGTATTACCAATTTCAAAACAAATAAAAAAAATAATATTCAGAAATTTAACTTGAAGCATAACAAAATAACTACACTAAATTATATCTAAACTACTAAACTACAGAGGGTGTTTATAAGATACTGATACCCCACTCCATAATAAACACTTTCATCAAATATCATTTGGAAAGGCAACCAAATCGAGGATGACATCAATATTGACTCAAACCTTGTAATGCTGTATCGAACATTTTACTTTTGTGATTTAAAATCTTCTATTACACAACATGTAAGATGGTTGGTGTTTTTTTTACTTTTTATAAATGTTTATTGTTAGTTTTAAGACACAAAAAAAAGGTAACAAAACACACATACATACAGATGAGTATTACGAAATCAAACCATATGTTAATCCACATAAGGAATGCAAAATAAAAAATAGAAAATATATCTGTCTAAATCTTAGCTACTAAAAAGTCATTGGTTTTTTTTTTGTTTCTGAATTTTCCAATAACAGTATATAAAAAATTAAAACAACACACACACACATACACATAAGTATTAAGAAATTAAGACATAAGTCAATCTACATAAAAAAATGTAAAAAACAAAACAAGCTACATATGTCTAAATCTAAACGAATTAAAAATTAGTTTGCAAAGTATTAAATGAAAATTTTCACAATCATTTTATTGTAATGCTGTATTGAACATTTTACTTTTATGACTGAAACACTACGAGTTACATAACATGTAAAATGGTGTTTTTTTTTGTATTTTTCATAAATGTTTATTGTTAGTTTTAAAACAATTATTATGATTTTTAATAGCTTTATACTACCTATTTTTCATATGTGTTTTGTTATAGAAAATTGGTCAAACAGCAAAACAAGTACATGTATATATATAAATGAGTTTGACACTGGCATCTAGTTCTGAACCTTTTTGTTATGTTTATTGAAACTCAATGAAATTTGTATGAAACACAATTCTTAATCAATCATCTCTTCAAAATGATATTTTTCTTTTTTTTTTTTTCTTTCGTGTTCTATTTGCGACTGGAGAAGATGGCTTTTCAACCGGGTTTGCACTCCTGGTCCTGTAGGAATTGAATAAGACCACCTTTCAAAATACAGTGCAGATGGTCAAAGGGATGATGATGATGATAAGATGGATTTTGGATATTTGGTAGTTCAGATGAATCTGGAGTATCTGGATTTCTTGAATAGGATGGTTGCGATGATAATAAGGTTAATGAGGAGTGTGTTGTGTGTATATCATTAAGAGAATATAATTCTGGATTTTCAAAAATAGTATGAATTGGTAGGTATTGATGGTTTCTTTGCTGTAGGTAATGGAATCTTACAAAAGCAGTTATGACAAAAAGGTGACAATGTTTGCCCATATCCACAATCCTTTATACCATAAATGAAAACAATCTATAAATTTGTAGTGGTTTTCTTATATATGTTATTTTTTCATATGAATTTTCATTCAATTGTAATTTTTAAAACTTTTGTTTTATTACAAAATATATTTTAAAAATATGAAATAATAATATTATAACACAAATAAAAACAGTGAGTATGATATATGTTAGTTTTTTTTATCATAAGTAATAGTATTCAGAAAAATGTGATGGTACCATTTATCATTGATTCAGTACTTTCATTTTGAATAAATGAAAATGAACTAGTAGTATTAACATAGTTAGTTCTGAAATTCTTCTCTTTTTTTTTGGATATTTGGTAGATAATAATATGGATGAAATGTCCGTTATAACTTTAATGGTTGAACTGGTTTCTATAGTTAGCACTGTAGCTGTAATTGTTGGCAGAGGCCTTGCAGTTATTTTAGACACTGTAGCAGTAGTTTTGGGCACTGTATCTGAAATTGTGGGTACTGCAGCTGTAGCTTTTAATGAAAATGTACATTTATCATAAAAAAAAATAATCTAAATAATACAAAAAGAGTAGTTGTAAGAAACCTTACACATGTTTATCTTTTATTAAACAATTACATTTTGTATATAGAAAATGAGTGTTTTCTTTGATAAATAAAAACAACAGTAAAAATTTATAAAAAAATTTCTATCATGTTTACATTCAATAAACCATATAACAAAATTCAAGTCTTGTTATATTTGTTCCTAGAAAACCAAAACTTATAGAGTTACACTGTTTACCTATCATCAAAAATCTTCAGTATTTTCCATGTTTACAGAGTTGTTTCCAAATTTACAAACATAACATGACTAAATATATATACATGTATATTTCAATATATAAAAAGCACCAAATCATTAGGGTTAACAATGGCTAGGAAGACAATTCATTGGCAAATGTAGTTATTCTCTTATTTAACATTTAGCATGGTGTTTATGTATTAGGAAATCAATACAAACGTAAATATAATATTTCTTAAGATTTCTGAGATCACCCTCAGTTTTTGGGGAGATTCATGTTGCTCAGTCTGTAGTTTTCTATGTTGTGTTTTGTGTACTATTGTTTATCTGTTGGTCTTTTTCTTTTTTAGCCATGGCTTTGTCTGTTTATTTTCGACATATGAGTTTGAATGTCCCTCTGGTATCTTTTGCCCCACTTTTAAACTTAGCTATATCTAAACTCATGTCTTTAACAAAGTATGGAAAAATCTACTCTTAAATTAGTAAAATAACTAATTTGTCCTATCATATCAGTTTTACATTTTTGTAAGGAGGAAATTTAACATTAATATGACAAATCATTATAAAAGGAGATAGTTTAAAGGAGCATTAGCTATGGGATATAAAAACAATTAAAGTATATTTTTTTCCTAATCCTTAATGAAAGTGAAATAGTGAAATAACATTTGGCTTTTAGCAGCCAGTTTAGTTCAATTTTGTCAAAATAAGCAAAAAGTGAATAATTCGATCTCATTGAATCCATATTCATGTAAACTTCAATATAACTCATTAACTAGAGATTGGGTACGCGTATATTAGTCGTGTTCAGCCATTAAAAGGAAAAGAATGTCAACATTAAAAGTGAAACTAAAGTGAACCATTTCGTTGAATGATTCAATCAATAAAAAAAATCATTCTTTTACAGGTAAAAACGACGATTAACTTATTTTGTTTAACCTAAAACATGAAATCAAACAGACCTAAAAAAGTCCAAATGCACGAGGTTGCTATCTATTTATATTCATGTTTATGCTTATTTCGGATTATATGACTGATAGCCTTCTGAGGTCATCTCGATGGTTAATTAGTTGGCGTCTAGACTAAAATACACACGAAATGCTGATACATTTTATCGAGTGCATACATTGTTAATTGTTTATTTCAGACTTATTGTAATTTGGATATAAGCTTTAGTATGTTATCAATCAAATATGAGAATTTGAGTCAATTCGGTGGACATGGATTTGACAGCAAATGCCCTTTTAACATTGGTATTACAAAATGCTTTACAATGAGATAATAACATTAAAGAAATTGAAAACAGTGAACATTTTTATGATATATGTTATTAAAAAGTGAGATATTTTAACTTGAATAATAACTCAAGTTAGTATAAAAGATGACCTTTAAATCAAAACAATATAATTATACTATTTATAACAAAGTTAGAGAAAAATATACTCTAAAACTAGTCAAAAAACCAAAGAATTTGTCTTAGTATATAGGCAAAGATTAAGCTTTTGGTTACATTTCTGTTAGGACGTATTTAACATTAAAATGATAAATTGTTATAAAAGGGGGGATTTAACAATGGTATTGTAAATTGATTTACAATGAGATAGTTTAAAATTAAGGAAATGGAAAAACAGTTCTCATCTTTATGATATATTTTGGTACAAAGTGATGTTATTTAACTTTAACCATATCTCAAATTAGTATAAAAGATGACATAAAAAATTCATGCATTACATCAAAACAATATGCTTATAAACTTAACATTTCTTAACCTCAACAATATTTATACTTAAAAAAACATAAATCGATATGAAATGCTGATACATTTTATCGAGTCCATGCATTGCTAATTGTTTATTTCAGACTTATTGTAATTTGGATAAGGTTTTAGTATGTTATAAATCAAATATGAGAATTTGAGTCAATTCGGTGAACATGGATTTGACAGCAAATGCCCTTTTAACATTGGTATTATAAATTGATTTACAATGAGATAGTATAACATTAAAGAAATTGAAAACAGTGAACATTTTTATGATATATGTTGTGATAATGTGAGATATTTTAACTTTAATAATAACTCAAGTCAGTATAAAAGATGACCTTAAAATAAAAAATCCTTGCTTTAAATCAAAACAATATAATTATACTATTTATAACAAAGAAAGAAAAAAGTCTACTCTCAAATTAGTAAAAAATTCAAAGAATTTGTCCTATAATATAGGCAAAGGATAAGCTTTTGATTACATTTCTGTAAGGAAGAAATTTAACATTAAAATGATAAATTGCTATAAAAGGGGAAAGTTTAACATTGATATTATAAATTGCTTTACAATGAGATAGTTTAACATTAAGGAAATGGAAAAACAGTTATCATTTTTATGATATATGTTGGTACAAAGTGATTTTATTTAACTTTAACCATATCTCAAATCAGTATAAAAGATGACAAAAAAAATCCATGCATTACATCAAAAAATATGCCTATAAACATAACATATCTAAAACTCAACAATATCTAAACTTTAAAAATAAACATAAATCGATATGAAATGCTGATACATTTTATCGAGTCCATGCATTGCTAATTGTTTATTTCAGACTTATTGTAATTTGGATAAGGTTTTAGTATGTTATAAATCAAATATGAGAATTTGAGTCAATTCGGTGAACATGGATTTGACAGCAAATGCCCTTTTAACATTGGTATTATAAATTGATTTACAATGAGATAGTATAACATTAAAGAAATTGAAAACAGTGAACATTTTTATGATATATGTTGTGATAATGTGAGATATTTTAACTTTAATAATAACTCAAGTCAGTATAAAAGATGACCTTAAAATAAAAAATCCTTGCTTTAAATCAAAACAATATAATTATACTATCTATAACAAAGTTAGAAAAAAAGTCTACTCTAAAACTAGTCATAAATTCAAAGAATTTGTCCTATAATATAGGCAAAGGATAAGCTTTTGGTTACATTTCTGTAAGAAAGAAATTTAAGATTAAAATGATAATTTGTAATAAAAGGGGAAAGTTTAACATTGATATTATAAATTGCTTTACAATGAGATAGTTTAACATTAAGGAAATGGAAAAACAGTTATCATTTTTATGATATATGTTGGTACAAAGTGATTTTATTTAACTTTAACCATATCTCAAATCAGTATAAAAGATGACAGAAAAAATCCATGCATTACATCAAAACAATATGCTTATAAACATAACATTTCTAAAACTCAACAATATCTAAACTAAAAAAAAAATCTAACTAAAAAACTACTAAAATTATTGTCATATTATATCATCAATGTATAAAATTATGTTTGGATTTCTGTATGATACTATTATGAATAAAATGTATTAGTTTAACCTATTGTTATAAAAACTGGAAGTTTAACATCGGTTTTATAAAATTGCATTGAAAAGAGGTAAAGTAACAGTCGAACTATGTACGGAGAGTGCTAAACATGTTTTTATTCTTTTAATAAGTTTAAAACAGTTAACATTAACAATCATAATTAGGTACATAGTCTTTTAAAATAAAATTTTGTCAATAGATATTGATGGTTATGCTCCAGTAATCTAGGGATTGGTCAACTTTTTGTTTTGGTAATAGAAATGAATAGATTTCTAAGGTCTAGTAATTTAGAATACATTAATTGTGTAATAATGATGAAACCTTTTATGATAGAAGATTTAAACTTTGACAAGTAAAAATCATTTGGGGTTATTGGATGGTCATGTCACTCAGGGGTTTAAGGATTAATAAATGGAGGTGCCAATTTCAGTTTCATAGGGAACTTTAATTGATTAATGAAATAACACACTTAAATAACTTTTTGGGTAAATCAAAATGTACATAAAAAACATATGAAACTTGAAAAAATATATATAATTTTGGTCATGGTATAAGAAAAGGAATGGTTCTTAAATGTTTAACAAATACCATATAGTTTAGTGTTTTGCTTAATAAAGTTGTAAAAATTCTCGCTTATACTGAACGTCTGTGTTACCGTAGGGTAAGAAATGGATTAGGATCATAAAGGAACTATCTAAACTTTAAAGTGTATAAATTTTATTT
The DNA here is from genome assembly GCF_021869535.1 of Mytilus californianus. Lineage (NCBI taxonomy): Eukaryota > Metazoa > Mollusca > Bivalvia > Mytilida > Mytilidae > Mytilus > Mytilus californianus. Next base: position 2,182,909 of record NW_026262688.1, on the reverse strand, counting down.
TGTGACTTGAATGGTGATTTGTCTCATCTTTATATCATGTGTACTATAATATTATACAGAATAAACTAGGATATTTTAATTGGATCTTTTTTTTTAAATTAATAACATGTGTTTAATGAGAATAAAGTATATATTAATTTCATTACATATCCTTTTTATTTTTTGTTGTTGTTGATACTATTGTATTTTTCATTTGTTTTGTTTAGAAGTTAATCATTCTGTTATGCTAGTTGGTGATATTTTATACAATTGTCAGTTTAGATATTGTAACAAAAAACACCCACATCTATAGGTTCACATTTTTCTTTCAAAGCCCATCAGATAATGTATGGAAACTTTGTATGATAAATGTTTATAATGTTGATTGATAATTATAAGTTTTTTCAGTTCATGGTGTGTGGTTTCTTAAAGGTATTTAATAGATATATATTTAATTTATGTATGACCACCATCTTATGTAATTCAGGTGTTATAAAGATATAATAATATAATTTGGGGGTCATATTCAATTAAGTTTGTTATGACCCCCATCTTATGACATTAAGTTTTACATATTATGAGGTTTTAATTCATATAATTTATTTATGACCCCCATCTTCTCTTTATGACCCCTATATTATATCATTTTATGTCATATTATGTCATATTATGTCATTTGAGATTATGTAAGATGATATAACTTGGGGGTCTTAAATTTTTTTTGGGGGTCCAAGAACCCCCTATAGTAGTCATGTGCATAGTGAAAATTTACACATTGGAAAAGTGAAACAAAGATCATCTTTATTGCGTTTGAAACTGTACGTCTTAGAAAATCTCATTCATACTGGAAACAAATCTGACAAATTAATGATAGCCTATGGATGGACAAAAACACAAAAAAAAAAGAAAGAGAAAAATCCTTGTAATGAACATTTCTTGAGGAAAAAACATATGAAAGAGGAAATGAAGGTCAGTTAATTATACTTATAATATAAGTTAAAAAACCTTGCTTATTTGATTATCTCTTTACTAATTCAGCTAAGGTCAGATTTTCTAGGTGACATTTCTGAATTTTTAATTTTTTGTCTTTTATTTTTTACCTCTAATCCTTATCTGAAAAGAAGGGAAGTATCTCATGTTAATATTATAATAACATAGTTGTAAATCGAATTTCATATATTTTCTTCTTGATTTTTGTAAAATAAACTCCTTTTTATTCATTTTGCTGGGTTTTTATTTTTGACTTGTAATATCATAATCAAGGGGATACTGATAACCACTTGCACAAATCGGCAAAAAAACCACCGCTTCGTGTTGATAATAACTTGACGTTTGCGTATCCAAAACTCTATTGCCTAGATATTCATATCGAGTGTTTGTCTTAATGAGATGCTTTATTAAATTCAAATTCAGCCCATCATTTTTAGTTTCCTCGAAAATATTTAGATTTTTCGATCAGAGACTTTACAATTTTCACACAAACTTCAAGTTTGAAGATAAAATGAAGAAAAAAGGACTTTGAGTTGATGTGCAAGTTTTGACGAGTTAATGGTTTATTCTTAAAATTTCCTAGCGAGCAACACACACACTAATGTCCATTTTGATCTCCTGCGTTGTTCAAAATTTTAATTGTGACGTCAATCACGTGCTGCAATGTTCTATTAAAATTATAATATGGTATTGTTAAGAAAGCGAAAAAAGGACGTCATTTTATAATGTTTGCTTGACGTGCATTATGCACATCTTATGTGTTGTCAGGACGAATGAATACGATTTGGTTTAGATCTATACGTGAACGACAGGGCTACGAACAATACAAAAAAAAAACATCATTCCATATAGATAAAATACGGTTTTCAACAATTTGTGTCAACATTATAGGTCAAGTTTTATATAGACCTTAGTCTAAACATGAAGTGATTGTATTTATCAGAGACCATCAAAGTTTGCCCTCGACACCTTTGGCCTTTGGTTTTCCTAGTTGGGAACTCAACACAATTATGACATACAAAAGAGTAAGAATACTAACAAACGGTACGTAAAAGAAGATGCATTAAAAATCAAAAAAGGAAATCACTCTTCAAGTACTATATAACCTGTAATTCGGAAACAGTCAGAAAGAAGAAAAGTACATCTTCTAAGCAACGTAGTTACTATGCATATCTATAATTTGTGTATTCAGTAAAGTATTTAGATAATTTTGATATCAAATGAAAGCTTAATGACTTCGGATCAGTGTAGAAACCTTTTAAATAACTACATGTAACAAATGTATTACATATAGGAGAGCATATTGCCCTGTTGATCAGATCAGAAGAACCTGTCTTTGTTCTACCAAGCTTTCTGGAATCAGTGCGCTCTAATATACACTACAAATTATGTTGAATTTTTCACTAAAAATCAGGCTAGACTCAAGCTAGCAGCCAGTTTTCAGATATGTCTATAAACCCAAAAGTTGCATAAGACTCAAATGTTTTTTTTATACTATATATAACGTTTTTTAATTTAACAATCGAAGACACTATGCATGAGTTTAAGGGGTGGATCCAGGATTTTTGAAGAGGAAAGGGGGGGGGGGGGGGGGGGGGGGCTTATTGCCAAAAACATAAACGTATACCGCTGATAGGAGGATTGCAAAAAAATGTTGAACGATTGTATATGCCGAAAAAAAGAAGATATTTTTCCGTTTAAAGGGGAGGGTGTCGTACACCTACCACGCTTTATCTGAATCCTCCACTGAATTTTACATTTTCATTTTTTGTTCAAGAATTAAGAGACATTTGTATACTTTATTAGCACACCGCGCTGCACGTTGAAAAGGGTGAGAAATAAATTAAAAAAAATATAGAACACTACAAGAGTAGAGAAGTAAGGAATTTCTTTTTTAAAACACAATGTGAAGCAGCGTTTTTCTTTAACAATTTAACCCTAAAAAGCCCGGAAATGTGGAATAAAGTTTTTGTTATAAATCTTTAAAAAATATGATTTACCTCCCTTTAAAAATTATTAATTTAGAATAATTGAAATATTAAGTCTTCTTTGATGCGTAAAACAACAAATACTTGTATCATAAGGTGTCAAGCATTTATCTATTTACAACTAATGATCATGTAACAAACAATTGCAGAAATTATATATAATTAAGCTATTTTCAGTTTCATTTTATGCCCATTTCATGAGATTCATTATGAATATTCATGAACTTCGAACAACAATGGTGTGGGAGGGTGAGGGGGTATAGCCAGTATAGCCAGTGAAGGATGTTATGAGCAATGTTGCGGAATATTGATCAACGGTCAGAATTTTTTACGAAGATAAAGATTAAAACAGAATAAGAGTAAAAGAATAGCTGAGATATTGAATACTAATCTTACAGAAAAAAATATAAATATATCCCATAAAGCTTTAACATTCACAAACATGATAAAAAAAAAGGAAGGGACTACTATACTAGTCAACAAAAGAAACGATACAAGGCAATGTATTTTGCATATATCATGAAATTGGACACACTGTACCGAGGTAAATAACTGCCCTATTGGTCTATATTTATGTGTTATTTTTCTCATCAAAACCAAGGCAAAAACGCGAAAAAAAATTTCTGGAATTTTTGTTATTTCAAAAATCGTATTTTAACCCAAAAATTGAAAAAATCGGTGTTAGAACTTTAAACTTTTAAACTTAAACATGGTCTGCTTAAAATTTTGAATGCCTTTGCAGATATTTGAATACTTAATTATCATCTTCGAAATTAAGTGCCGACTTTTCTGCAAAATAAATTTGACCCCTGTGTTCAATAACTCGGTATTTTGTAACTTTGTAATTTGGTCATATTCTTTTAATCATATGCATTTGCTTTGTACATGAATGTTTTTCATAGGATAATTTAAAAGGTTTTCCTATTTATTATATTTATTATATTTTATGATAAATTATAGTTCAAACTTGTGTATCGTTTCTTTTGTTGACTAGTATATTTATTTTTATTTCGGTTGGGGAATTTTAACTAGTTAGAACTGATAATAAGTAATGGAATGAATAAGCTGACCAAGACGAAGTGGTAACTGAACATAACCTATCATGTCAAAAACAGGATGAAATGAATATTCTACTCAAAATAAAGAATTGTTATGAACGAAATCGAAAGTAAATTTTCGACGGCTTTGCCGGCCCCCAAAAATGAGCCTACATAGAAACCGGTAAACATGAATGACTATTGTGAAGCTAACCGGCGATAACAGTCGGCCGCTTACTATTCACTAGGGCAACCTGCAATAATATACATGAGATGACCTGGGTTCGATGAAGTGTTGTAAGAAAATATCAATTATAAGGATAAAGTAATGTTTGCTGATTATATTTGATATTTCTACAAATAACAATAAATTCTTAACTCAACGGGGGAACGCTTACGTAAACCGATAGTTTACAAATATTTTTCGGTAAATTATAAAAAATGCCAATTGAAACATCAATGAATAGCCTTTTATATTTAAACATTAAGCTGAACCAAAAATACAATCTACAGATGCTTCTTAGTAAAGACACATTCCATATAAGATTACAAAATGATTCTTATTAAATTCTCTTACATGCCGACGTGATTTTGTACTGGTTTTAAATCACTTTCAGAATTATACAGTTCTCATATTATATACAATTGTTTCAACCATATTTAACAGTTCAGACTAAAGATAAAACCAATTACCCTCACCCTATGCTGACAAAGTCGTACGGGTTTAGGGCAGATGTACCATGAGACAGTTAGCAGTAATATCTGGTACCATGACCAACGTGAATAATCTATAGGTTTGTACAGCCGGCAATAGTTCAGTTGGACAATGTGCATCAGAATATCAGGACCCCCCCCCCCCCAAAAAAAAAAAAAAACAACAAAACAAACCTGTTGACAAACTCGTACGGGTCTAGGCATAAGTGATAATGGCCATTTTAGAGGCAATGTCGTCTTCTTCTACCTCTTGTATCATGGCCAACGTGACGACTCTCTTAGTTTGGCCAAACGGCATTAGTTAAGTCGGACTATGTGACATACAAGGATACCAGGACCCACACAAGCTGAAAATCTTGTACGGGGCTAGACATAAACGCTATGGGCCATTTTAGAGGCAATGTCTTCTTCTACCTCTTGTATTATGGCCAACGTGACGTATCTCTTAGTTTGACCAGCCGGCAATACTTAAGTCGAACTACGTGACATACTAGGATACAAGGATCCTGACAAGCTGAAAATCTCGTACGGGTCTAGACAGAAACGCTATGGGCCAACTTAGAGGCAATGTCTTCTTCTACCGCTTGTATTTTGGCCAACGTGACGTATCTCTTAGTTTGGCCAGCCGGCAATACTTAAGTCGAACTACGTGACATACTAGGATACCAGGACCCCGACAAGCTGAAAATCTCGTACGGGTCTAGGCATAAGTCCTATGGGTCATTTTAGAGGCATTGGTTTCTTTTACCGCTGGAATCATTGCCAACGTGATACATCTCTTAGTTTGATCAGCGGCAATAGTCGGACTATGTGACAAACCAGGTACCCCAACCCTATGCTTTAAACTCGTACAGGTCTTGAGCAGCAGTGCTGTGAGCCATTATAGAGGCAATGTATACCTTTACTCCTGGTATCATGGTTAACGTTAATAATCTCTTAGTTTGGCCAGCTGGCAATAGTTAAGTCGGACAATGTGACATTAGAACATCAGGACACCCACCCCCTTCCCCCCCCAAAAAAAACCCTGCTGACAAACTCGTACGGGACTAGGCATAAATGCTTATGGCCATTTTAGATGTAATGTCGTCATCGTCTCCCTCTTGTATCATGGCCAACGTGACGACTCTCTTCGTTTGGCCAGCCGGCATTAGTACTAAGTCGGATTATATTTGTTGCATAGTGTGCTAGTGACCTAATATGATATATATGGGGTCAGTGAATCCCCATATTGAATTTACTGACCCCATATATGTCAAAGTGATCAAGTCTTCAATACCGTTAGTATTAATATAAGAACCTTCTTCCATTGGTCTATACAAAACCAAATGCCAAAATTAACAACTTGTCAGCTTTAAATGTGTTTTAGGAATTGATTTCAATCGTTCATCGTCAATTTCTTCGTCTGTTGAAACCTTTTAGATTTTCCCTCAACACCGTGTTGTTTTTATAAAGGGACGTAACACCACTCCTAGTCGTGTATTGAAATAAGCTCCACCTACTAACTCAATATGGAATATACATGGTCTCCACGCGGTTGCTTTTAACCAATCATATTCCTAGAAATGTATAGGAGGTAAGATAATGTGAAGATACAAGGATACCAGGACCCCCCCCCCCCCCCCTTTCACAAGCTGAAAATCTCGTACGGGTCTAGCCATAAACACTTTGGGCCATTTTAAACGCAATGTCTTCTTCTGCCTCTTGTATCATAGCCAACATGACGTATCTCTTAGTTTGGCCAGCCGGCAATACTTAAGTCGAACTATGTGACATACTGGGATACCAGGATCCCTACAAGGTAAAAAAAAATTCGTACGGGTCTAGGCATAAGTCATATGGGTCATTTTAGAGACATTGGCTTCTTCTACTGCTGGTATCATTTCAAACATGATGAATCTCTTAGTTTGATCAGCCGGCAATAGCCGGACTATGTGACAAACCAGGTACCCCCAACTCTGTGCTTAAAGCTCGTTATGGTCTAGAGCATCAGTGCTGTGAGCCATTTTAGAGGCAATGTATACTTTTACCCCTGGTATCATGGTTAACATTAATAATCTCTTAGTTTGGCCAGCCGGTAATAATTAAATTGGAATATGTAATATATATAAGGTACCCCCTTTTTGTTCACCGTATGCTTGCAAAGTGTACTGGTATAGAGCATCAGTGATAGTGGCAATTTTGAGGCAATCTCTACTTCTACCTCTGGTACCATGGTCAACGTGGAGAATCTCTTAGTTTGGCCAGGCGGCAAAAGTTAAGTCAAACTATGTGACAAACCAGGTACCCCACTCTTCACCCAATAGGAAAAGCTCGTATGATTCAAGGGCATAAATGCTAAGGGCCATTTTAGAGTCAATTTTTATTTTACCTCTTGTATTGTGGCCAACGTCTAGAATCTTTTAGTTTGGCCAGCCGGCAATACTTAAGTCGGACTATATTACATACCCGGTACCCCGACTCTCTCGCCCTATTCTTACAAAATCGTACGGGTCTAGGGTATAAGTGCTATGAGGCCAACGTAAAGAATCTATTAGTTTGGCCAGCCGACAATAGTAAAGGTTAACAATGAGACAAACCAAGTATCCCAACCCTATACTGAAAATCTCGTGCGGGTCTAGGCATAAGTCCTATTGGTCATTTTAGAGGCATTGGTTTCTTTTACCGCTGGAATCATTGCCAACGTGATACGTCTCTTAGTTTGATCAGCGGCAAAAGTCGGACTATGTGACAAACCAGGTACCCCAACCCTATGATTAAAACTCGTACGGGTCCAGAGCAGCAGTGCTGTGAGCCATTTTAGAGGCAATGTGTTCTTTTAACTCCTGGTATCATGGTTAACGTTAATAATCTTTTAGTTTAAGCTAGCTGGCAATAGTTAAGTCGGACAATGTGACATCAGAAAATCAGGACACCTACCCCCCTCTCGCCAAAAAAAAAAAAAAAACAACCCTGCTGACAAACTCGTACGGGTCTAGGCATAAATGCCTATTACCATTTTAGATGCAATGTCGGCATCTTCTACCTCTTGTATCATGGCCAACGTGACGATCGCGACCTTCTTAGTTTGGCCAGCCGGCATTAGTACTAAGTCGGATTATATTTGTTGCATAGTGTGCTAGTGACCTAATATGATATATATGGGGTCAGTAAATTCCATGTGGGATGAGAGCGAAGCTCGAATCCCCATATTGAATTTACTGACCCCATATATCTCAAAGTGATCACGTCTTCAATACCGTTAGTATTAGACCTTTTCAACAACTCTCGACACCGATTAATGACACCTACAGTTTACAGGTAAAATGAAGGGGTCGTCTCAAAATTAAAAATTATTTATGAATAGTAATACGTTTACACCTTCTGTTTATCGATTTTACACTATTTTGACAACAGAACATATTTCAAACAAATATGAATCATATATCTCTCTTTTGTATAAAATTCTAATTACATGTATTTATACGACATTTTACGTTGATTTTATTAAACCTCCAAGTAAACAATTACTGCAATCATTTCACATCGTAATCAGCCTTTTTTTCCCCTAAATTTTATGATTATGTGAGTATTAAGAGAAGCGAGTTTGTCAATGCAGATTGCTCCACATGCCAGTAGCGATTAATTCGTTTTTGTAATGCTATTTATTAAAGGAGTAGGCCCAGTAAGACCCCTGTTTGGCCCCAAAATATAGCAGTTTTACAAAATTGTTAAAATGTAAATTTTTTAACTATTTATTGGATAGAAGAATACTTCTGTTAGATAAATATGGGCTGTCTTTGACAATACAATGCACATGTATCGGGTACTAGCATCATTAAGTCATGCTTAATTACTGAAATCTTCGAAATTTTAGCATTTTGGTTAATTTTTAGACGGTTTCCGTTTTAAATGGAAGTGGCCGCATTTGTGTTCATTCTTAATATTTAAATGTAAGTTGTATTTAATGATAATACATAACATATATAAAGGTTGAGAATGAACACGGATGCGGCCACTTTCATTTTTGACAAAAACCATCTGAAAAGTGACATATTATGGCATATTTAATAGATTTTTCATATTTAAGCTTGAATTTGAGCTTCAATAATGACTAAATCAGTTCAAATCTTTCACATAAACTAATTGAATCGACTAAAGTAGACACTTAAGTGTTTAAAAAGTGTCCAAATCTTTCATCAGATGAACCTGAATTTTGAGGCCAAAATCGGCCCTTACCGGACCTACTCCTTTGCGGAAGGAACATATTTTTAGTTGGTACTTATGGTGTGCTGTTACACCACTGTCCCAAGTGAGGGGAGGGTTGAGCGCTCACAAACATGTTTAACCCCGCAACATTCGTTATGTGCCTGTCCCAAGTCAGGGCCTGTAATTCAGTGGTTGTCGTTGGTTAATGTCTGTCATATTTGTTTTTCGAAAATTGTTTTGTTATAAATTAGGCCGTTTTATTTTCTGAATTGAATTGTTTCATATTTTTCATGTCGGGGCCTTTTATAGCCGACTAAACGGTATGGGTTTTTCTCATTGTTGGAGGCAGTACGGTTGCCTATAATTGTCTCATTGGCAATCATACCAGATCTCCTTATTTTTATATTGTAACAGGACTGTCCGTCCGCAAGAGTTTGTGTTTCTCAACCTATCTCCACGTCACTTGTTGTACATGTTCAATTTTGGGAGGGTAAAAACCTTTTAGTTTAAAGGACAAAGGAACATGCCGCATCGATAACTAATTTACGAAGGACTACTCCGCTTTAAGATAACATGTTACAGTTGAGGTGTTTCCTTAATGAACTGGAAACAAAAACGGCATCATTTTTTTCTGCGCCACATGCTCATTTTGACAATTAATGTCTCTTCAGTGATGCGTATGGTAATTATATCTCAACAGAGCTTGTGGTCATTGGAGTGTCTCTTTGGACAGTGCCGAACTGATTGACTGTTATAGAGTTGTACGCGTCCCGAAAGACAATATACCTTGTCCTTTTGTCGTAGATTCCTTTTCCTGTTCTCGAAAAATGACCTTCGTGTGTCTTGCAAGAAGCGAGAAATGCTTACCCTTGCCCTTTTCAGGACATAGCTTTGGTTTTGTACTCTTTTTTTCCTTCTATTTTTTTCATGCATAATGGTTTTTAAATGTCATCTCTAACCATACATAGGGGAGGGTTTAGATCCAATTATACTAGTAAAACCCCGCCGCATGTTTTATGCGCCTGAAACAATTCCTGAATAAGTTGGTCATTGCAATTGGTAAGTTTTTGTCACAATAGAATTTTTATTTTAAAATTTGATATTTTGACGTTATGCTTCACTCTCATATTTATTTCCTTTTTATTCGATCAAAGATGGTAACTTTGTTTCCTTTTCTTTTGATTTTTGGGGGTTGGGGAAATCAAAATGCAGACCATGCGGTAACTCAGAATGTCTGTATTATATGTTGCATATTGTGATTTTTCCCACTGCGGAAGTCATAAAAATAGAAGGACAACAAAAAAAAAAAGTTTACGATTTGAATCTGAATCTGAATCTTAATCAGAAGAGACACAAAGTGCCTTTAAAAATCTTGGTATCTATTTTGTTATGAATTTATTGTACTCCAGCTGATTCTTGCGAATGAGATTCATTTTTGGGCGGTATTTTTCTTTAAGTTTGTTTTGGTCGTTCAACATTAGGACGAGGCAATTCATCAGCTAACTCCTCTCTCTTGTCAGCTACGGCATCTAGTTGCCGGGTAGCAAGCAGGTCCAGGGACGGCACAGTAAGCCGGGTGATTTAAAGAGAAAGAGTCGAAATTTAAATTGCATTGATGCTGAATATCGATTTCAAGTTAAACATCAAATTAGTGAATCAAAAAGAAATAAAGTACTAGTAATGAGTACATTGAGGTATCTGAAGACAAAATTAACAGACATTGTAGAAACATGTACCGACCTATTCAACAGATATAACACATTAATTAATTAAACATCTATATAGTACAAAAATACAGGTTTATTTATTTAGTTATTATTTTCATTTTCCAACTCGACTTCTAAAAGAAGTGAAACCTTGAAGTCCTTCCTTTTCTTCATAGTCAATTCACAAATAACTTGAGTTTAATTTTGATAAGCAAATACTTAATAAACAAAATAAGGTACATTACACAACAATTGCTTTTATACACGTCGTTTTGGGTAGTTGTTTCATTGGCAATCAAAATAATCATATGCGATCAATAATATTTTTTCAATTTTATTTTTGAGACGACCCCTCATATCTCACCTGTCGTAGTCGTTCTCAACTGTAGATATAGACAATGGTTGAAAAGGTCTATTAAGAACCTTCTTCCATTGGTCTAAACAAAAGCAAATGCCAAAAATAACAACTTGTCAGTTTTAAATGTGTTTTATGATTTTATTTCAATCGTTCATCGTCAATTTCTTCGTCTGTTGAAACCTTTTAGATTTTCCCTCAACACCGTGTTGTTTTTATAAAGGGACGTAACACCACTACTAATCGTGTATTGAAATAAGCTCCGCCTACTAACCCAATATGGATTATACACGGTCTCCATGCGGTTGCTTTTAACCAATCATATTCCTAGAAATGTATAAGAGGTAAGATAATTTGAGGATACAAGGATAACAGGACCCCCCCCTCCCCCACAAGATGAAAATCTCGTACGAGCCATAAACACTATGGGTCATTTTAAACGCAATGTCTTCTTCTGCTTCTTGTATCATGGCCAACGTGACGTATCTCTTAGTTTGGCCAGCCGGCAATACTTAAGTCGAACTTTGTGATTTACTGGGATACCAGGATCCCTTCAAGCTAAGAAACTCGTACGGGTCTAGGCATAAGTCATATGGGTCATTTTAGAGACATTGGCTTCTTCTACCGCTGGTACACAAAAAAAATGTATCATTTCCAACGTGATGAATCTCTTAGTTTGATCAGCCGGTAATAGCCGGACTATGTGACAAACCAGGTAACCCCAACCCTATGGTTAAAGCTCATACGGGTCTAGAGCATCAGTGTTGTGAGCCATTTTAGAGGCAATGTATACTTTTACCCCTGGTATCATGGTTAACGTTAATAATATCTTAGTTTTGCCAGCTGGTAATAATTAAATTGGACTATGTAATATATATCAGGTACCCCCTTTTTTCATCGTATGCTTGCAAAGTGTACTGGTATAGAGCATCAGTGATATGATCCATTTGAGAGGCAATCTCTACTTCTACCTCTGGTACCATGGTCAACGTGGAGAATCTCTTAGTTTGGCCAGGCGGCAAAAATTAAGTCAAACTATGTGACAAACCATGCAGGTACCCCACCCTTCACCCAATAGAAAAAGCTCGTATGATTCAAGGGCACAAATGCTAAGGGCCATTTTAGGGTCAATTTTTATTTTACATCTTGTATTGTGGCCAACGTGGAGAATCTCTTAGTTTGGCCAGCCGACAATAGTAATGGTTAACAATGAGACAAACCAAGTACCCCAACCCTATACTGAAAACTCGTACTGGTCTAGAGCATCAGTGCTAATGGCCCTTTTTTGGGCAGTATATCATTCTACCTCTTGTATCATGGTTAACGTGAACCATCTCTGAATTTGGCCAGCCGGTAATAGTTACATTGTACTATGTGACATACCAGTGTCCCCCCTTTTCAACCTATGGTGATACATCGTACGGGTCTAGGGCATGAGTGAGCCATTTAAGAGGCAATATCTACCTTTACCTCTGGTATCATGGTCAACGTGGAGAATCTTAGCATGGCCAGGCGGCAATAGTAAAGTCAGACTATGTGAAAACCAGGTATCCCACCTTTCAACCAATAGTGACAAAAAGTAAAATAACAAAAATACCGAACTCCGAATGAAATTCAAAACGGAAAGTCCTTTACACAATGGCAAAATAAAAAGCTCAAAAACATCTAACGAACGGAAAACAACTGTCATATTCCTAACTTGGTATAAGCATTTCCTTATGTAGAAAATGGTGGATTAAACTTTGTTTTATAGCTAGCTAAACCTCTCAATTGTATGACAGTCGCATACAATTCCATTATATTGACAACAATGTGTGAGCAAAACAAACAGACATAATAGGTAAAAACGTCAAAAATCGGGATATAGCAGTCAACATTGTAATATAATCTTTATCTCTATGAAAACAATTAACTGTTTCAAAAAAGAAACAGGAAATGGCATATAGACAAAATACATAAGCAAAAATGAAAGAAAAGAACTCAATATTGACCATAGCACAAATAACACAATGCGGGATGTATAAGTACAGATCCACGTCATAAGTATATAATCAAAAACAAGTTCGTATAGGTCTCAAGGGCAAAAGTGCTGAAGGCAATTTTAGAGGAAGTGTCTTCTACCTCTTGTATCATGGCCAAAGTAGAGAATCTCTTAGTTTGACAAGCCGGCAATAATTAAGTCGGACTATGTTACATACTTGGTACCCCGACTACATCGCCTTAGTTGAAAAAACGTACGGGTCTAGAGGCAATCTCTACCTCTGCCTCTGGAACCATGGTCAACGTGGAGAATCTCTTAGTTTGGCCAGGTGGCAATAGTTAAATCAGACTATATGACCAGGTACCCCTACCTTACACCCAATAGTGACAAACTCGTATGGGTCAAGGGCATAAGTGCTAAGGGCCATTTTAGAGGCAATATCTTCTTCTACCTCCTGCATCATGGCCAACGTGGGGAATCTCTAGGTATGGCCAGCCGTTAAGTCGGACTATGTGACATGCCAGGTTCCCAAACCCTATGCTGACAAACTCATACTGGTGTAGAACATAAGTGCTCTGTACCATCTGAGAGGCAATGTGTCCCTCTTCCTCTTGTAGTATTGGATTAAAGAGAATATAATACTGCTATTATATGGGACCATGACTAACGTGGAAAATCTTTCAATTTGGCCATCCGGCAATAGTTAAGTCGGACTATGTGACATACCAAGTTCCCCCACCCCTCCCAAACCTGGTACTGACAAGCTCGTAAAGGTCTAGGGCATAAGTGGCATGATCCAGTTTAGAGGCAATATCTACTTTTTCTTCTGGTACCATGGTCACCGTATAATCTCTTAGTTTGGGTAGCCGGCAAAAGTTAAGTTGGACTTTATGACATACTAAGATAAAAAGTAATATAACAAACAATACCGAACTCTAAGGAAAATTCAAATCGGAAAGTCTCATATCAAAAGGCAAAATCAAAAGCTCAAACACATCAAACGAATGGAAAACAATTGTCATATTCCTAACCAGGACCTCCCACATGCTGACAAACTCGCACGAGGCTAGGCATAAATCCTATGAACCATTTTAGAGGTACTCGTATTGTCTTGTTCTCTTAGTTTGATCAGCCGGCAATATTTAAGTTGGACAATGAGACATACAATGCCCCCTAACCCTATGTTAAAATTTATACGGGTTTAGGCCATTAGTGCTATAGGCCATTTTTAGAAGCAATGCAAACTCCTATCTCTCGTTTCATGGTCAACATGAACAATCTTTTAGTTTGGCTAGCTGGAAATAGTTAAATTGGACTATGTGACATACCAGGTGCCCCCTTCTTATCCCTTACTGACGAAACGTACGAGTCTAACACATAAGTGAAATGATCCATTTCAGACGCAATATCTACCTCTACCTCTGGAACCAAGGCCAACGTGGAAAATCTCTTAGTTATGCTAGGCGGCAATAATTAAGTCAGACTATGCTACATACCAGTTACTCCCATATTTCACCCAATAGTGACACGCACGTTTGGGTCAATGGCATAAGTGCTAAGAACCATTTTAGAAGCAATATATTCTTCTACCTCTTGTATCATGGCCAAAGTGGAGAATCTCTTAGTTTGGCGAGCCGGCAATAGTTAAATCGGACTATGTTACATACCTGGTACCCAAAACCCTTTGCTGACAAACTCATAGGGGTGTAGGACATACGTGCTATAGACCATCTTAGAAGCAATGTCTCCGTCTTCCTCTGGTAGTATTGCATTAAAGAGAATAAAGCAGTGTATGGTATGGCTAATATGGAGAATCTTTTAGTTTGGCTATCCGACAATAGTTAAGTAGGACTATGTGACATACCGAGCCCCCCCCTTTTTTTTTATTCTAACAAACTCGTACGGTTCTAGGACATAAGTGGTATGAGCCATTTAAGAGGCAATGTTTACTTGATCTCTAATACCATGACCAACGTGGAGAATCTTTTAGTTTGGATAAAAAAGTCGGACTACTTGACATACCAAGTCCCCCCACCCGATGCTGACAAACTCGTACAGACTAAAAGCATAAGTGGTAAGAGTCATTTTGGAGGCAATATCTTCGTCTACCTCTTGTATCATGGCCAACATGGAGAATCTCTAAGGTTGGCCAGCTGGCCAGAGTAATGTCGGACTATGTGACATACCAGTTACCCCAAACCCTATGCTGACAAACTTGTATAGGTCTAAGGCATAAGTGTTATAGATCATCTTAGAGGGAATGTCACCCTCTACCTCTGGTAGTATTGGTTTTAGAGAATAAAATATTGTATGGTATCATAGCCAACGTGGTGAATCCTTTAGTTTGGTCATCCTGCAATACTTAAGTCGGATTATGTGACATAACATGTTCCCCCACCCGATGCTGATTATGTGACATACCTGGTACCAAATACCCTATGCTGACAAACTTGTATAGGTCTAGGGCATAAATATTATAGACCATCTTAGAGGCAATGTCACCCTCTACCTCTGGTAAAGTTGAGAATAGAAATGGGGAATGTGTCAAAGAGACAACAACTCGACCAAAGAGCAAAATACAGACTCAAGGCCATCATATGTCTTCAACACAGCGAGAAAATCCCGCACCCGGAGGCGGGCTTAAGCTGGCCCCTTAACAAAAATTTGTACTAGTTCAGTAAAAATGAACGTCACCCTAAACTCCGAAACATATAAATGAACTAAAATTAAAAAAAAAAATACAAGACTAACAACGGCCAGAGGCTCCTGACAGGACAGGTGCAAGAATCCGGCAGGGTTAAACATGTTTTGTGAGATCTCAACCCTCCCCTATACCTCTAGTCAATGTAGAATAAAGAAACGCACAGTAAAACTCAGTTTAAAATATGTCCCGAGTCCAATGTCAGAATAGGTAACAGAAGAAACTAAGCAAAATGACAATGATACATCAATCAACAAAGTTTGTATGGGTCAAGGGCATAAGTGCTGAAAGCATTTTAGAGGACATTTCTACTTTATCTACGTTCGGTTCCAAGGCCAACGAGGAGAATCTCGATCTCGTCTTGGACAACCCGCAGTAGTTTATAATTACTTAGACTACGTGACATACCAGATATCCCCTCTTAACCGTAGTGTGGAAAAAAGTATTAAAATCGATCCAAAGTTGGGGTCCGGCACCCTACCCTACCCTAACTTTCAAAGTGTATACAAAAAATTCTGAGACAATACTTTTTTCCACACTAGGTGCAAATGAAAGTTGGGACCCTTACGCATGCTTGACTGAAAAATCCAGGTGGGGTATAGCACGGGTTTTTTTAAAATCGATCCAAAGTTGGGGTCCGGCACCCTATCCTACCCTAACTTTCAAAGTTTATAAAAATAATTCTGAGGCAATACTTTTTTCCACACTAGGTGCAAATGAAAGTTGGGACCCTTAGGCATGCTTGACTGAAAAATCCAGTTGGGGTATAGCACGGATTTTTTTTTAAATCGATCCAAAGTTGGGGTCCGGCACCCTATCTTACCCTAACTTTCAAAGTTTATAAAAAAAATTCTGAGGCAATACTTTTTTCCACACAAGGTGCAAATGAAAGTTGGGACCCTTACGCATGCTTGACTGAAAAATGCAGGTGCGGTATAGCACGGTTTTTTTTAAAATCGATCCAAAGTTGGGGTCCGGCACCCTATCCTACCCTAACTTTCAAAGTTTATAAAAATAATTCTGAGGCAATACTTTTTTCCACACTAGGTGCAAATGAAAGTTGGGACCCTTAGGCATGCTTGACTGAAAAATCCAGGTGGGGTATAGCAAGGATTTTTTTTAAATCGATCCAAAGTTGGGGTCCGGCACCCTATCTTACCCTAACTTTCAAAGTTTATAAAAATAATTCTGAGGTAATACTTTTTTCCACACTAGGTGCAAATGAAAGTTGGGACCCTTAGGCATGCTTGACTGAAAAATCCAGGTGGGGTATAGCACGGGTTTTTTTTTAAAATCGATCCAAAGTTGGGGTCCGGCACCCTATCCTACCCTAACTTTCAAAGTTTATAAAAATAATTCTGAGGCAATACTTTTTCCCACACTAGGTGCAAATGAAAGTTGGGACCCTTAGGCATGCTTGACTGAAAAATCCAGGTGGGGTATAGCACGGGTCTTTTTTTAAAATCGATCCAAAGTTGGGGTCCGGCACCCTATCCTACCCTAACTTTCAAAGTTGATAAAAATAATTCTGAGGCAATACTTTTTTCCACACTAGGTGCAAATGAAAGTTGGGACCCTTAGGCATGCTTGACTGAAAAATCCAGGTGGGGTAAAGCACGGGTTTTTTTTTAAAATCGATCCAAAGTTGGGGTCCGGCACCCTATCCTACCCTAACTTTCAAAGTTTATAAAAATAATTCTGAGGCAATACTTTTTTCCACACTAGGTGCAAATGAAAGTTGGGACCCTTAGGCATGCTTGACTGAAAAATCCTGGTGGGGTATAGCACGGTTTTTTTTTCAAATCGATCCAAAGTTGGGGTCCGGCACCCTATCCTACCCTAACTTTCAAAGTTTATAAAAATAATTCTGAGGCAATACTTTTTTCCACACTAGGTGCAACTAAAAGTTGGGACGCTTAGGCATGCTTGACTGAAAAATCCAGGTGGGGTATAGCACGGGTTTTTTTTTTAAATCGATCCAAAGTTGGGGTCCGGCACCCTATCCTACCCTAACTTTCAAAGTTTATAGAAATAATTCTGAGGCAATACTTTTTTCCACACTAGGTGCAAATGAAAGTTGGGACCCTTAGGCATGCTTGACTGAAAAATCCAGGTGGGATATAGCACAGGTTTTTTTTAAAATCGATCCAAAGTTGGGGTCCGGCACCCTATCCTACCCTAACTTTCAAAGTTTATAAAAATAATTCTGAGGCAATACTTTTGTCCACACTAGGTGCAAATGAAAGTTGGGACCCTTAGGCATGCTTGACTGAAAAATCCAGGTGGGGTATAGCACGGGTTTTTTTTAAAATCGATCCAAAGTTGGGGTCCGGCACCCTATCCTACCCTAACTTTCAAAGTTTATAAAAATAATTCTGAGGCAATACTTTTTTCCACACTAGGTGCAAATGAAAGTTGGGACCCTTAGGCATGCTTGACTGAAAAATCCAGGTGGGGTATAGCACGTTTTTTTTTTTAAATCGATCCAAAGTTGGGGTCCGGCACCCTATCCTACCCTAACTTTCAAAGTTTATAAAAATAATTCTGAGGCAATACTTTTTTCCACACTAGGTGCAACTAAAAGTTGGGACCCTTAGGCATGCTTGACTGAAAAATCCAGGTGGGGTATAGCACGGGTTTTTTTTTAAAATCGATCCAAAGTTGGGGTCCGGCACCCTATCCTACCCTAACTTTCAAAGTTTATAAAAATATTTCTGAGGCAATACTTTTTTCCACACTAGGTGCAAATGAAAGTTGGGACCCTTAGGCATGCTTGACTGAAAAATCCAGGTGGGGTATAGCACGGTTTTTTTTTAAAATCGATCCAAAGTTGGGGTCCGGCACCGTATCCTACCCTAACTTTCAAAGTTTATAAAAATAATTCTGAGGCAATACTTTTTTCCACACTAGGTGCAAATGAAAGTTGGGACCCTTAGGCATGCTTGACTGAAAAATCCAGGTGGGGTATAGCACGGGTTTTTTTTTAAAATCGATCCAAAGTTGGGGTCCGGCACCCTATCCTACCCTTACTTTCAAAGTTTATAAAAATAATTCTGAGGCAATACTTTTGTCCACACTAGGTGCAAATGAAAGTTGGGACCCTTAGGCATGCTTGACTGAAAAATCCAGGTGGGGTATAGCACGGTTTTTTTTTTAAATCGATCCAAAGTTGGGGTCCGGCACCCTATCCTACCCTAACTTTCAAAGTTTATAAAAATAATTCTGAGGCAATACTTTTTTCCACACTAGGTGCAACTAAAAGTTGGGACCCTTAGGCATGCTTGACTGAAAAATCCAGGTGGGGTATAGCACGGGTTTTTTTTTTAAATCGATCCAAAGTTGGGGTCCGGCACCCTATCCTACCCTAACTTTCAAAGTTTATAAAAATAATTCTGAGGCAATACTTTTTTCCACACTAGGTGCAAATGAAAGTTGGGACCCTTAGGCATGCTTGACTGAAAAATCCAGGTGGGGTATAGCACGGGTTTTTTTTAAAATCGATCCAAAGTTGGGGTCCGGCACCCTATCCTACCCTTACTTTCAAAGTTTATAAAAATAATTCTGAGGCAATACTTTTTTCCACACTAGGTGCAAATGAAAGTTGGGACCCTTAGGCATGCTTGATTGAAAAATCCAGGTGGGGTATAGCCCGGGTTTTTTTTTAAAATCGATCCAAAGTTGGGGTCCGGCACCCTATCCTACCCTAACTTTCAAAGTTTATAAAAATAATTCTGAGGCAATACTTTTTTCCACACTAGGTGCAAATGAAAGTTGGGACCCTTAGGCATGCTTGACTGAAAAATCCAGGTGGGGTATAGCACGGTTTTTTTTTTAAATCGATCCAAAGTTGGGGTCCGGCACCCTATCCTACCCTAACTTTCAAAGTTTATAAAAATAATTCTGAGGCAATACTTTTTTCCACACTAGTTGCAACTAAAAGTTGGGACCCTTAGGCATGCTTGACTGAAAAATCCAGTTGGGGTATAGCACGGGTTTTTTTTAAAATCGATCCAAAGTTGGGGTCCGGCACCCTATCCTACCCTAACTTTCAAAGTTTATAAAAATAATTCTGAGGCAATACTTTTTTCCACACTAGGTGCAAATGAAAGTTGGGACCCTTAGGCATGCTTGACTGAAAAATCCAGGTGGGGTATAGCACGGGTTTTTTTTTTAAATCGATCCAAAGTTGGGGTCCGGCACCCTATCCTACCCTAACTTTCAAAGTTTATAAAAATAATTCTGAGGCAATACTTTTTTCCACACTAGGTGCAAATGAAAGTTAGGACCCTTAGGCATGCTTGACTGCAAAATCCAGGTGGGGTATAGCACGGTTTTTTTTTTAAATCGATCCAAAGTTGGGGTCCGGCACCCTATCCTACCCTAACTTTCAAAGTTTATAAAAATAATTCTGAGGCAATACTTTTTTCCACACTAGGTGCAAATGAAAGTTGGGACCCTTAGGCATGCTTGACTGAAAAATCCAGGTGGGGTATAGCACGGGTTTTTTTTTAAAATCGATCCAAAGTTGGGGTCCGGCACCCTATCCTACCCTAACTTTCAAAGTGTATAAAAATAATTCTGAGGCAATACTTTTTTCCACACTAGGTGCAAATGAAAGTTGGGACCCTTAGGCATGCTTGACTGAAAAATCCAGGTGGGGTATAGCACGGTTTTATTTTTTTAAATCGATCCAAAGTTGGGGTCTGGCACCCTATCCTACCCTAACTTTCAAAGTTTATAAACATAATTCTGAGGCAATACTTTTTTCCACACTAGGTGCAAATGAAAGTTGGGACCCTTAGGCATGCTTGACTGAAAAATCCAGGTGGGGTATAGCACGGTTTTTTTTTTTTAAATCGATCCAAAGTTGGGGTCTGGCACCCTATCCTACCCTAACTTTCAAAGTTTATAAACATAATTCTGAGGCAATACTTTTTTCCACACTAGGTGCAAATGAAAGTTGGGACCCTTAGGCATGCTTGACTGAAAAATCCTGGTGGGGTATAGCACGGTTTTTTTTTTAAATCGATCCAAAGTTGGGGTCCGGCACCCTATCCTACCCTAACTTTCAAAGTTTATAAAAATAATTCTGAGGCAATACTTTTTTCCACACTAGGTGCAACTAAAAGTTGGGACGCTTAGGCATGCTTGACTGAAAAATCCAGGTGGGGTATAGCACGGGTTTTTTTTTTAAATCGATCCAAAGTTGGGGTCCGGCACCCTATCCTACCCTAACTTTCAAAGTTTATAGAAATAATTCTGAGGCAATACTTTTTTCCACACTAGGTGCAAATGAAAGTTGGGACCCTTAGGCATGCTTGACTGAAAAATCCAGGTGGGATATAGCACGGGTTTTTTTTAAAATCGATCCAAAGTTGGGGTCCGGCACCCTATCCTACCCTAACTTTCAAAGTTTATAAAAATAATTCTGAGGCAATACTTTTGTCCACACTAGGTGCAAATGAAAGTTGGGACCCTTAGGCATGCTTGACTGAAAAATCCAGGTGGGGTATAGCACGGGTTTTTTTTAAAATCGATCCAAAGTTGGGGTCCGGCACCCTATCCTACCCTAACTTTCAAAGTTTATAAAAATAATTCTGAGGCAATACTTTTTTCCACACTAGGTGCAAATGAAAGTTGGGACCCTTAGGCATGCTTGACTGAAAAATCCAGGTGGGGTATAGCACGTTTTTTTTTTTAAATCGATCCAAAGTTGGGGTCCGGCACCCTATCCTACCCTAACTTTCAAAGTTTATAAAAATAATTCTGAGGCAATACTTTTTTCCACACTAGGTGCAACTAAAAGTTGGGACCCTTAGGCATGCTTGACTGAAAAATCCAGGTGGGGTATAGCACGGGTTTTTTTTTAAAATCGATCCAAAGTTGGGGTCCGGCACCCTATCCTACCCTAACTTTCAAAGTTTATAAAAATATTTCTGAGGCAATACTTTTTTCCACACTAGGTGCAAATGAAAGTTGGGACCCTTAGGCATGCTTGACTGAAAAATCCAGGTGGGGTATAGCACGGTTTTTTTTTAAAATCGATCCAAAGTTGGGGTCCGGCACCGTATCCTACCCTAACTTTCAAAGTTTATAAAAATAATTCTGAGGCAATACTTTTTTCCACACTAGGTGCAAATGAAAGTTGGGACCCTTAGGCATGCTTGACTGAAAAATCCAGGTGGGGTATAGCACGGGTTTTTTTTTAAAATCGATCCAAAGTTGGGGTCCGGCACCCTATCCTACCCTTACTTTCAAAGTTTATAAAAATAATTCTGAG
This sequence comes from Mytilus californianus, assembly GCF_021869535.1. Taxonomy (NCBI): domain Eukaryota; kingdom Metazoa; phylum Mollusca; class Bivalvia; order Mytilida; family Mytilidae; genus Mytilus; species Mytilus californianus. Next base: position 2,160,993 of record NW_026262688.1, on the reverse strand, counting down.
GCAATACTTTTGTCCACACTAGGTGCAAATGAAAGTTGGGACCCTTAGGCATGCTTGACTGAAAAATCCAGGTGGGGTATAGCACGGTTTTTTTTTTAAATCGATCCAAAGTTGGGGTCCGGCACCCTATCCTACCCTAACTTTCAAAGTTTATAAAAATAATTCTGAGGCAATACTTTTTTCCACACTAGGTGCAACTAAAAGTTGGGACCCTTAGGCATGCTTGACTGAAAAATCCAGGTGGGGTATAGCACGGGTTTTTTTTTTAAATCGATCCAAAGTTGGGGTCCGGCACCCTATCCTACCCTAACTTTCAAAGTTTATAAAAATAATTCTGAGGCAATACTTTTTTCCACACTAGGTGCAAATGAAAGTTGGGACCCTTAGGCATGCTTGACTGAAAAATCCAGGTGGGGTATAGCACGGGTTTTTTTTAAAATCGATCCAAAGTTGGGGTCCGGCACCCTATCCTACCCTTACTTTCAAAGTTTATAAAAATAATTCTGAGGCAATACTTTTTTCCACACTAGGTGCAAATGAAAGTTGGGACCCTTAGGCATGCTTGATTGAAAAATCCAGGTGGGGTATAGCCCGGGTTTTTTTTTAAAATCGATCCAAAGTTGGGGTCCGGTACCCTATCCTACCCTAACTTTCAAAGTTTATAAAAATAATTCTGAGGCAATACTTTTTTCCACACTAGTTGCAACTAAAAGTTGGGACCCTTAGGCATGCTTGACTGAAAAATCCAGTTGGGGTATAGCACGGGTTTTTTTTAAAATCGATCCAAAGTTGGGGTCCGGCACCCTATCCTACCCTAACTTTCAAAGTTTATAAAAATAATTCTGAGGCAATACTTTTTTCCACACTAGGTGCAAATGAAAGTTGGGACCCTTAGGCATGCTTGACTGAAAAATCCAGGTGGGGTATAGCACGGGTTTTTTTTTTAAATCGATCCAAAGTTGGGGTCCGGCACCCTATCCTACCCTAACTTTCAAAGTTTATAAAAATAATTCTGAGGCAATACTTTTTTCCACACTAGGTGCAAATGAAAGTTAGGACCCTTAGGCATGCTTGACTGCAAAATCCAGGTGGGGTATAGCACGGTTTTTTTTTTAAATCGATCCAAAGTTGGGGTCCGGCACCCTATCCTACCCTAACTTTCAAAGTTTATAAAAATAATTCTGAGGCAATACTTTTTTCCACACTAGGTGCAAATGAAAGTTGGGACCCTTAGGCATGCTTGACTGAAAAATCCAGGTGGGGTATAGCACGGGTTTTTTTTTAAAATCGATCCAAAGTTGGGGTCCGGCACCCTATCCTACCCTAACTTTCAAAGTGTATAAAAATAATTCTGAGGCAATACTTTTTTCCACACTAGGTGCAAATGAAAGTTGGGACCCTTAGGCATGCTTGACTGAAAAATCCAGGTGGGGTATAGCACGGTTTTTTTTTTTTAAATCGATCCAAAGTTGGGGTCTGGCACCCTATCCTACCCTAACTTTCAAAGTTTATAAACATAATTCTGAGGCAATACTTTTTTCCACACTAGGTGCAAATGAAAGTTGGGACCCTTAGGCATGCTTGACTGAAAAATCCAGGTGGGGTATAGCACGGGTTTTTTTTTAAAATCGATCCAAAGTTGGGGTCCGGCACCCTATCCTACCCTAACTTTCAAAGTTTATAAAAATAATTCTGAGGCAATACTTTTTTCCACACTAGGTGCAAATGAAAGTTGGGACCCTTAGGCATGCTTGACTGAAAAATCCAGGTGGGGTATAGCACGGTTTTTTTTTTTAAATCGATCCAAAGTTGGGGTCTGGCACCCTATCCTACCCTAACTTTCAAAGTTTATAAAAATAATTCTGAGGCAATACTTTTTTCCACACTAGGTGCAAATGAAAGTTGGGACCCTTAGGCATGCTTGACTGAAAAATCCAGGTGGGGTATAGCACGGTTTTTTTTTAAATCGATCCAAAGTTGGGGTGCGGCACCCTATCCTACCCTAACTTTCAAAGTTTATAAAAATAATTCTGAGGCAATACTTTTTTCCACACTAGGTGCAACTAAAAGTTGGGACCCTTAGGCATGCTTGACTGAAAAATCCAGTTGGGGTATAGCACGGGTTTTTATTTTAAATCGATCCAAAGTTGGGGTCCGGCACCCTATCCTACCCTAACTTTCAAAGTTTATAAAAATAATTCTGAGGCAATACTTTTTTCCACACTAGGTGCAAATGAAAGTTGGGACCCTTAGACATGCTTGACTGAAAAATCCAGGTGGGGTATAGCACGGGTTTTTTTTTTAAATCGATCCAAAGTTGGGGTCCGGCACCCTATCCTACCCTAACTTTCAAAGTTTATAAAAATAATTCTGAGGCAATACTTTTTTCCACACTAGGTGCAAATGAAAGTTGGGACCCTTAGGCATGCTTGACTGAAAAATCCAGGTGGGGTATAGCACGGGGTTTTTTAAAAAATCGATCCAAAGTTGGGGTCCGGCACCCTATCCTACCCTAACTTTCAAAGTTTATAAAAATAATTCTGAGGCAATACTTTTTTCCACACTAGGTGCAAATGAAAGTTGGGACCCTTAGGCATGCTTGACTGAAAAATCCAGGTGGGGTATAGCACGGTTTGTTTTTTTTTAAATCGATCCAAAGTTGGGGTCTGGCACCCTATCCTACCCTAACTTTCAAAGTTTATAAAAATAATTCTGAGGCAATACTTTTTTCCACACTAGGTGCAAATGAAAGTTGGGACCCTTAGGCATGCTTGACTGAAAAATCCAGGTGGGGTATAGCACGGTTTTTTTTTTAAATCGATCCAAAGTTGGGGTCCGGCACCCTATCCTACCCTAACTTTCAAAGTTTATAAAAATAATTCTGAGGCAATACTTTTTTCCACACTAGGTGCAACTAAAAGTTGGGACCCTTAGGCATGCTTGACTGAAAAATCCAGGTGGGGTATAGCACGGTTTTTTTTTTTAAATCGATCCAAAGTTGGGGTCTGGCACCCTATCCTACCCTAACTTTCAAAGTTTATAAAAATAATTCTGAGGCAATACTTTTTTCCACACTAGGTGCAAATGAAAGTTGGGACCCTTAGGCATGCTTGACTGAAAAATCCAGGTGGGGTATAGCACGGTTTTTTTTTAAATCGATCCAAAGTTGGGGTGCGGCACCCTATCCTACCCTAACTTTCAAAGTTTATAAAAATAATTCTGAGGCAATACTTTTTTCCACACTAGGTGCAACTAAAAGTTGGGACCCTTAGGCATGCTTGACTGAAAAATCCAGTTGGGGTATAGCACGGGTTTTTATTTTAAATCGATCCAAAGTTGGGGTCCGGCACCCTATCCTACCCTAACTTTCAAAGTTTATAAAAATAATTCTGAGGCAATACTTTTTTCCACACTAGGTGCAAATGAAAGTTGGGACCCTTAGGCATGCTTGACTGAAAAATCCAGGTGGGGTATAGCACGGGTTTTTTTTTTAAATCGATCCAAAGTTGGGGTCCGGCACCCTATCCTACCCTAACTTTCAAAGTTTATAAAAATAATTCTGAGGCAATACTTTTTTCCACACTAGGTGCAAATGAAAGTTGGGACCCTTAGGCATGCTTGACTGAAAAATCCAGGTGGGGTATAGCACGGGGTTTTTTTAAAAATCGATCCAAAGTTGGGGTCCGGCACCCTATCCTACCCTAACTTTCAAAGTTTATAAAAATAATTCTGAGGCAATACTTTTTTCCACACTAGGTGCAAATGAAAGTTGGGACCCTTAGGCATGCTTGACTGAAAAATCCAGGTGGGGTATAGCACGGTTTGTTTTTTTTTAAATCGATCCAAAGTTGGGGTCTGGCACCCTATCCTACCCTAACTTTCAAAGTTTATAAAAATAATTCTGAGGCAATACTTTTTTCCACACTAGGTGCAAATGAAAGTTGGGACCCTTAGGCATGCTTGACTGAAAAATCCAGGTGGGGTATAGCACGGTTTTTTTTTTAAATCGATCCAAAGTTGGGGTCCGGCACCCTATCCTACCCTAACTTTCAAAGTTTATAAAAATAATTCTGAGGCAATACTTTTTTCCACACTAGGTGCAACTAAAAGTTGGGACCCTTAGGCATGCTTGACTGAAAAATTCCAGTTGGGGTATAGCACGGGTTTTTATTTTAAATCGATCCAAAGTAGGGGTCCGGCACCCTATCCTACCCTAACTTTCAAAGTTTATAAAAATAATTCTGAGGCAATACTTTTTTCCACACTAGGTGCAAATGAAAGTTGGGACCCTTAGGCATGCTTGACTGAAAAATCCAGGTGGGGTATAGCACGGGTTTTTTTTTTAAATCGATCCAAAGTTGGGGTCCGGCACCCTATCCTACCCTAACTTTCAAAGTTTATAAAAATAATTCTGAGGCAATACTTTTTTCCATACTAGGTGCAAATGAAAGTTGGGACCCTTAGGCATGCTTGACTGAAAAATCCAGGTGGGGTATAGCACGGGGTTTTTTTTAAAATCGACCCAAAGTTGGGGTCCGGCACCCTATCCTACCCTAACTTTCAAAGTTTATAAAAATAATTCTGAGGCAATACTTTTTTCCACACTAGGTGCAAATGAAAGTTGGGACCCTTAGGCATGCTTGACTGAAAAATCCTGGTGGGGTATAGCACGGTTTTTTTTTTTTAAATCGATCCAAAGTTGGGGTCCGGCACCCTATCCTACCCTAACTTTCAAAGTTTATAAAAATAATTCTGAGGCAATACTTTTTTCCACACTAGGTGCAACTAAAAGTTGGGACGCTTAGGCATGCTTGACTGAAAAATCCAGGTGGGTTATAGCACGGTTTTTTTTTTTTAAATCGATCCAAAGTTGGGGTCCGGCACCCTATCCTACCCTAACTTTCAAAGTTTATAGAAATAATTCTGAGGCAATACTTTTTTCCACACTAGGTGCAAATGAAAGTTGGGACCCTTAGGCATGCTTGACTGAAAAATCCAGGTGGGGTATAGCACGGGTTTTTTTTAAAATCGATCCAAAGTTGGGGTCCGGCACCCTATCCTACCCTAACTTTCAAAGTTTATAAAAATAATTCTGAGGCAATACTTTTTTCCACACTAGGTGCAAATGAAAGTTGGGACCCTTAGGCATGCTTGACTGAAAAATCCAGGTAGGGTATAGCACGGGTTTTTTTTTAAATCGATCCAAAGTTGGGGTCCGGCACCCTATCCTACCCTAACTTTCAAAGTTGATAAAAATAATTCTGAGGCAATACTTTTTTCCACACTAGGTGCAAATGAAAGTTGGGACCCTTAGGCATGCTTGACTGAAAAATCCAGGTGGGGTATAGCACGTTTTTTTTTTTTAAATCGATCCAAAGTAGGGGTCCGGCACCCTATCCTACCCTAACTTTCAAAGTTTATAAAAATAATTCTGAGGCAATACTTTTTTCCACACTAGGTGCAACTAAAAGTTGGGACCCTTAGGCATGCTTGACTGAAAAATCCAGGTGGGGTATAGCACGGGTTTTTTTTTAAAATCGATCCAAAGTTGGGGTCCGGCACCCTATCCTACCCTAACTTTCAAAGTTTATAAAAATATTTCTGAGGCAATACTTTTTTCCACACTAGGTGCAAATGAAAGTTGGGACCCTTAGGCATGCTTGACTGAAAAATCCAGGTGGGGTATAGCACGGTTTTTTTTTAAAATCGATCCAAAGTTGGGGTCCGGCACCCTATCCTACCCTAACTTTCAAAGTTTATAAAAATAATTCTGAGGCAATACTTTTTTCCACACTAGGTGCAAATGAAAGTTGGGACCCTTAGGCATGCTTGACTGAAAAATCCAGGTGGGGTATAGCACGGGTTTTTTTTTAAAATCGATCCAAAGTTGGGGTCCGGCACCCTATCCTACCCTTACTTTCAAAGTTTATAAAAATAATTCTGAGGCAATACTTTTGTCCACACTAGGTGCAAATGAAAGTTGGGACCCTTAGGCATGCTTGACTGAAAAATCCAGGTGGGGTATAGCACGTTTTTTTTTTTAAATCGATCCAAAGTTGGGGTCCGGCACCCTATCCTACCCTAACTTTCAAAGTTTATAAAAATAATTCTGAGGCAATACTTTTTTCCACACTAGGTGCAACTAAAAGTTGGGACCCTTAGGCATGCTTGACTGAAAAATCCAGGTGGGGTATAGCACGGGTTTTTTTTTTAAATCGATCCAAAGTTGGGGTCCGGCACCCTATCCTACCCTAACTTTCAAAGTTTATAAAAATAATTCTGAGGCAATACTTTTTTCCACACTAGGTGCAAATGAAAGTTGGGACCCTTAGGCATGCTTGACTGAAAAATCCAGGTGGGGTATAGCACGGGTTTTTTTTAAAATCGATCCAAAGTTGGGGTCCGGCACCCTATCCTACCCTAACTTTCAAAGTTGATAAAAATAATTCTGAAGCAATACTTTTTTCCACACTAGGTGCAAATGAAAGTTGGGACCCTTAGGCATGCTTGATTGAAAAATCCAGGTGGGGTATAGCCCGGGTTTTTTTTTAAAATCGATCCAAAGTTGGGGTCCGGCACCCTATCCTACCCTAACTTTCAAAGTTTATAAAAATAATTCTGAGGTAATACTTTTTTCCACACTAGGTGCAAATGAAAGTTGGGACCCTTAGGCATGCTTGACTGAAAAATCCAGGTGGGGTATAGCACGGTTTTTTTTTTAAATCGATCCAAAGTTGGGGTCCGGCACCCTATCCTACCCTAACTTTCAAAGTTTATAAAAATAATTCTGAGGCAATACTTTTTTCCACACTAGGTGCAACTAAAAGTTGGGACCCTTAGGCATGCTTGACTGAAAAATCCAGTTGGGGTATAGCACGGGTTTTTTTTAAAATCGATCCAAAGTTGGGGTCCGGCACCCTATCCTACCCTAACTTTCAAAGTTTATAAAAATAATTCTGAGGCAATACTTTTTTCCACACTAGGTGCAAATGAAAGTTGGGACCCTTAGGCATGCTTGACTGAAAAATCCAGGTGGGGTAGAGCACGGGTTTTTTTTTTAAATCGATCCAAAGTTGGGGTCCGGCACCCTATCCTACCCTAACTTTCAAAGTTTATAAAAATAATTCTGAGGCAATACTTTTTTCCACACTAGGTGCAAATGAAAGTTAGGACCCTTAGGCATGCTTGACTGAAAAATCCAGGTGGGGTATAGCACGGGTTTTTTTTTTAAATCGATCCAAAGTTGGGGTCCGGCACCCTATCCTACCCTAACTTTCAAAGTTTATAAAAATAATTCTGAGGCAATACTTTTTTCCACACTAGGTGCAAATGAAAGTTGGGACCCTTAGGCATGCTTGACTGAAAAATCCAGGTGGGGTATAGCACGGGTTTTTTTTTTAAATCGATCCAAAGTTGGGGTCCGGCACCCTATCCTACCCTAACTTTCAAAGTTTATAAAAATAATTCTGAGGCAATACTTTTTTCCACACTAGGTGCAAATGAAAGTTGGGCCCCTCAGGCATGCTTGACTGAAAAATCCAGGTGGGGTATAGCACGGTTTTTTTTTTAAATCGATCCAAAGTTGGGGTCTGGCACCCTATCCTACCCTAACTTTCAAAGTTTATAAAAATAATTCTGAGGCAATACTTTTTTCCACACTAGGTGCAAATGAAAGTTGGGACCCTTAGGCATGCTTGACTGAAAAATCCAGGTGGGGTATAGCACGGGTTTTTTTTTAAAATCGATCCAAAGTTGGGGTCCGGCACCCTATCCTACCCTAACTTTCAAAGTTTATAAAAATAATTCTGAGGCAATACTTTTTTCCACACTAGGTGCAAATGAAAGTTGGGACCCTTAGGCATGCTTGACTGAAAAATCCAGGTGGGGTAGAGCACGGGTTTTTTTTTAAATCGATCCAAAGTTGGGGTCCGGCACCCTATCCTACCCTAACTTTCAAAGTTTATAAAAATAATTCTGAGGCAATACTTTTTTCCACACTAGGTGCAAATGAAAGTTGGGACCCTTAGGCATGCTTGACTGAAAAATCCAGGTGGGGTATAGCACGGGTTTTTTTTTTAAATCGATCCAAAGTTGGGGTCCGGCACCCTATCCTACCCTAACTTTCAAAGTTTATAAAAATAATTCTGAGGCAATACTTTTTTCCACACTAGGTGCAAATGAAAGTTGGGACCCTTAGGCATGCTTGACTGAAAAATCCAGGTGGGGTATAGCACGGGTTTTTTTTTTAAATCGATCCAAAGTTGGGGTCCGGCACCCTATCCTACCCTAACTTTCAAAGTTTATAAAAATAATTCTGAGGCAATACTTTTTTCCACACTAGGTGCAAATGAAAGTTGGGACCCTTAGGCATGCTTGACTGAAAAATCCAGGTGGGGTATAGCACGGTTTTTTTTTTAAATCGATCCAAAGTTGGGGTCTGGCACCCTGTCCTACCCTAACTTTCAAAGTTTATAAAAATAATTCTGAGGCAATACTTTTTTCCACACTAGGTGCAAATGAAAGTTGGGACCCTTAGGCATGCTTGACTGAAAAATCCAGGTGGGGTATAGCACGGGTTTTTTTTTAAAATCGATCCAAAGTTGGGGTCCGGCACCCTATCCTACCCTAACTTTCAAAGTTTATAAAAATAATTCTGAGGCAATACTTTTTTCCACACTAGGTGCAAATGAAAGTTGGGACCCTTAGGCATGCTTGACTGAAAAATCCAGGTGGGGTAGAGCACGGGTTTTTTTTTAAATCGATCCAAAGTTGGGGTCCGGCACCCTATCCTACCCTAACTTTCAAATTTTATAAAAATAATTCTGAGGCAATACTTTTTTCCACACTAGGTGCAAATGAAAGTTGGGACCCTTAGGCATGCTTGACTGAAAAATCCAGGTGGGGTATAGCACGGGTTTTTTTTTAAAATCGATCCAAAGTTGGGGTCCGGCACCCTATCCTACCCTAACTTTCAAAGTTTATAAAAATAATTCTGAGGCAATACTTTTTTCCACACTAGGTGCAAATGAAAGTTGGGACCCTTAGGCATGCTTGACTGAAAAATCCAGGTGGGGTATAGCACGGTTTTTTTTTTTAAATCGATCCAAAGTTGGGGTCTGGCACCCTATCCTACCCTAACTTTCAAAGTTTATAAAAATAATTCTGAGGCAATACTTTTTTCCACACTAGGTGCAACTAAAAGTTGGGACCCTTAGGCATGCTTGACTGAAAAATCCAGGTGGGGTATAGCACGGGTTTTTTTTTAAAATCGATCCAAAGTTGGGGTCCGGCACCCTATCCTACCCTAACTTTCAAAGTTTATAAAAATAATTCTGAGGCAATACTTTTTTCCACACTAGGTGCAAATGAAAGTTGGGACCCTTAGGCATGCTTGACTGAAAAATCCAGGTGGGGTATAGCACGGTTTTTTTTTTTTAAATCGATCCAAAGTTGGGGTCTGGCACCCTATCCTACCCTAACTTTCAAAGTTTATAAAAATAATTCTGAGGCAATACTTTTTTCCACACTAGGTGCAACTAAAAGTTGGGACCCTTAGGCATGCTTGACTGAAAAATCCAGGTGGGGTATAGCACGGGTTTTTTTTTAAAATCGATCCAAAGTTGGGGTCCGGCACCCTATCCTACCCTAACTTTCAAAGTTTATAAAAATAATTCTGAGGCAATACATTTTTCCACACTAGGTGCAAATGAAAGTTGGGACCCTTAGGCATGCTTGACTGAAAAATCCAGGTGGGGTATAGCACGGGTTTTTTTTTAAATCGATCCAAAGTTGGGGTCCGGCACCCTATCCTACCCTAACTTTCAAAGTTTATAAAAATAATTCTGAGGCAATACTTTTTTCCACACTAGGTGCAAATGAAAGTTGGGACCCTTAGGCATGCTTGACTGAAAAATCCTGGTGGGGTATAGCACGGTTTTTTTTTTTTAAATCGATCCAAAGTTGGGGTCCGGCACCCTATCCTACCCTAACTTTCAAAGTTTATAAAAATAATTCTGAGGCAATACTTTTTTCCACACTAGGTGCAACTAAAAGTTGGGACGCTTAGGCATGCTTGACTGAAAAATCCAGGTGGGGTATAGCACGGTTTTTTTTTTTTAAATCGATCCAAAGTTGGGGTCCGGCACCCTATCCTTTCCTAACTTTCAAAGTTTATAGAAATAATTCTGAGGCAATACTTTTTTCCACACTAGGTGCAAATGAAAGTTGGGACCCTTAGGCATGCTTGACTGAAAAATCCAGGTGGGGTATAGCACGGGTTTTTTTTTAAAATCGATCCAAAGTTGGGGTCCGGCACCCTATCCTACCCTAACTTTCAAAGTTTATAAAAATATTTCTGAGGCAATACTTTTTTCCACACTAGGTGCAAATGAAAGTTGGGACCCTTAGGCATGCTTGACTGAAAAATCCAGGTGGGGTATAGCACGGTTTTTTTTTAAAATCGATCCAAAGTTGGGGTCCGGCACCCTATCCTACCCTAACTTTCAAAGTTTATAAAAATAATTCTGAGGCAATACTTTTTTCCACACTAGGTGCAAATGAAAGTTGGGACCCTTAGGCATGCTTGACTGAAAAATCCAGGTGGGGTATAGCACGGGGTTTTTTTTAAAATCGATCCAAAGTTGGGGTCCGGCACCCTATCCTACCCTTACTTTCAAAGTTTATAAAAATAATTCTGAGGCAATACTTTTGTCCACACTAGGTGCAAATGAAAGTTGTGACCCTTAGGCATGCTTGACTGAAAAATCCAGGTGGGGTATAGCACGTTTTTTTTTTTAAATCGATCCAAAGTTGGGGTCCGGCACCCTATCCTACCCTAACTTTCAAAGTTTATAAAAATAATTCTGAGGCAATACTTTTTTCCACACTAGGTGCAACTAAAAGTTGGGACCCTTAGGCATGCTTGACTGAAAAATCCAGGTGGGGTATAGCACGGGTTTTTTTTTTAAATCGATCCAAAGTTGGGGTCCGGCACCCTATCCTACCCTAACTTTCAAAGTTTATAAAAATAATTCTGAGGCAATACTTTTTTCCACACTAGGTGCAAATGAAAGTTGGGACCCTTAGGCATGCTTGACTGAAAAATCCAGGTGGGGTATAGCACGGGTTTTTTTTAAAATCGATCCAAAGTTGGGGTCCGGCACCCTATCCTACCCTAACTTTCAAAGTTGATAAAAATAATTCTGAGGCAATACTTTTTTCCACACTAGGTGCAAATGAAAGTTGGGACCCTTAGGCATGCTTGATTGAAAAATCCAGGTGGGGTATAGCCCGGGTTTTTTTTTAAAATCGATCCAAAGTTGGGGTCCGGCACCCTATCCTACCCTAACTTTCAAAGTTTATAAAAATAATTCTGAGGTAATACTTTTTTCCACACTAGGTGCAAATGAAAGTTGGGACCCTTAGGCATGCTTGACTGAAAAATCCAGGTGGGGTATAGCACGGTTTTTTTTTTTAATCGATCCAAAGTTGGGGTCCGGCACCCTATCCTACCCTAACTTTCAAAGTTTATAAAAATAATTCTGAGGCAATGCTTTTTTCCACACTAGGTGCAACTAAAAGTTGGGACCCTTAGGCATGCTTGACTGAAAAATCCAGTTGGGGTATAGCACGGGTTTTTTTTAAAATCGATCCAAAGTTGGGGTCCGGCACCCTATCCTACCCTAACTTTCAAAGTTTATAAAAATAATTCTGAGGCAATACTTTTTTCCACACTAGGTGCAAATGAAAGTTGGGACCCTTAGGCATGCTTGACTGAAAAATCCAGGTGGGGTATAGCACGGGTTTTTTTTTTAAATCGATCCAAAGTTGGGGTCCGGCACCCTATCCTACCCTAACTTTCAAAGTTTATAAAAATAATTCTGAGGCAATACTTTTTTCCACACTAGGTGCAAATGAAAGTTAGGACCCTTAGGCATGCTTGACTGAAAAATCCAGGTGGGGTATAGCACGGGTTTTTTTTTTAAATCGATCCAAAGTTGGGGTCCGGCACCCTATCCTACCCTAACTTTCAAAGTTTATAAAAATAATTCTGAGGCAATACTTTTTTCCACACTAGGTGCAAATGAAAGTTGGGACCCTTAGGCATGCTTGACTGAAAAATCCAGGTGGGGTATAGCACGGGTTTTTTTTTTAAATCGATCCAAAGTTGGGGTCCGGCACCCTATCATACCCTAACTTTCAAAGTTTATAAAAATAATTCTGAGGCAATACTTTTTTCCACACTAGGTGCAAATGAAAGTTGGGACCCTTAGGCATGCTTGACTGAAAAATCCAGGTGGGGTATAGCACGGTTTTTTTTTTAAATCGATCCAAAGTTGGGGTCTGGCACCCTATCCTACCCTAACTTTCAAAGTTTATAAAAATAATTCTGAGGCAATACTTTTTTCCACACTAGGTGCAAATGAAAGTTGGGACCCTTAGGCATGCTTGACTGAAAAATCCAGGTGGGGTATAGCACGGGTTTTTTTTTAAAATCGATCCAAAGTTGGGGTCCGGCACCCTATCCTACCCTAACTTTCAAAGTTTATAAAAATAATTCTGAGGCAATACTTTTTTCCACACTAGGTGCAAATGAAAGTTGGGACCCTTAGGCATGCTTGACTGAAAAATCCAGGTGGGGTAGAGCACGGGTTTTTTTTTAAATCGATCCAAAGTTGGGGTCCGGCACCCTATCCTACCCTAACTTTCAAAGTTTATAAAAATAATTCTGAGGCAATACTTTTTTCCACACTAGGTGCAAATGAAAGTTGGGACCCTTAGGCATGCTTGACTGAAAAATCCAGGTGGGGTATAGCACGGGTTTTTTTTTTAAATCGATCCAAAGTTGGGGTCCGGCACCCTATCCTACCCTAACTTTCAAAGTTTATAAAAATAATTCTGAGGCAATACTTTTTTCCACACTAGGTGCAAATGAAAGTTGGGACCCTTAGGCATGCTTGACTGAAAAATCCAGGTGGGGTATAGCACGGGTTTTTTTTTTAAATCGATCCAAAGTTGGGGTCCGGCACCCTATCCTACCCTAACTTTCAAAGTTTATAAAAATAATTCTGAGGCAATACTTTTTTCCACACTAGGTGCAAATGAAAGTTGGGACCCTAAGGCATGCTTGACTGAAAAATCCAGGTGGGGTATAGCACGGTTTTTTTTTTAAATCGATCCAAAGTTGGGGTCTGGCACCCTATCCTACCCTAACTTTCAAAGTTTATAAAAATAATTCTGAGGCAATACTTTTTTCCACACTAGGTGCAAATGAAAGTTGGGACCCTTAGGCATGCTTGACTAAAAAATCCAGGTGGGGTATAGCACGGGTTTTTTTTTAAAATCGATCCAAAGTTGGGGTCCGGCACCCTATCCTACCCTAACTTTCAAAGTTTATAAAAATAATTCTGAGGCAATACTTTTTTCCACACTAGGTGCAAATGAAAGTTGGGACCCTTAGGCATGCTTGACTGAAAAATCCAGGTGGGGTAGAGCACGGGTTTTTTTTTAAATCGATCCAAAGTTGGGGTCCGGCACCCTATCCTACCCTAACTTTCAAAGTTTATAAAAATAATTCTGAGGCAATACTTTTTTCCACACTAGGTGCAAATGAAAGTTGGGACCCTTAGGCATGCTTGACTGAAAAATCCAGGTGGGGTATAGCACGGGTTTTTTTTTTAAAATCGATCCAAAGTTGGGGTCCGGCACCCTATCCTACCCTAACTTTCAAAGTTTATAAAAATAATTCTGAGGCAATACTTTTTTCCACACTAGGTGCAAATGAAAGTTGGGACCCTTAGGCATGCTTGACTGAAAAATCCAGGTGGGGTATAGCACGGTTTTTTTTTTTAAATCGATCCAAAGTTGGGGTCTGGCACCCTATCCTACCCTAACTTTCAAAGTTTATAAAAATAATTCTGAGGCAATACTTTTTTCCACACTAGGTGCAACTAAAAGTTGGGACCCTTAGGCATGCTTGACTGAAAAATCCAGGTGGGGTATAGCACGGGTTTTTTTTTAAAATCGATCCAAAGTTGGGGTCCGGCACCCTATCCTACCCTAACTTTCAAAGTTTATAAAAATAATTCTGAGGCAATACTTTTTTCCACACTAGGTGCAAATGAAAGTTGGGACCCTTAGGCATGCTTGACTGAAAAATCCAGGTGGGGTATAGCACGGGTTTTTTTTTTTAAATCGATCCAAAGTTGGGGTCTGGCACCCTATCCTACCCTAACTTTCAAAGTTTATAAAAATAATTCTGAGGCAATACTTTTTTCCACACTAGGTGCAACTAAAAGTTGGGACCCTTAGGCATGCTTGACTGAAAAATCCAGGTGGGGTATAGCACGGGTTTTTTTTTAAAATCGATCCAAAGTTGGGGTCCGGCACCCTATCCTACCCTAACTTTCAAAGTTTATAAAAATAATTCTGAGGCAATACTTTTTTCCACACTAGGTGCAACTAAAAGTTGGGACCCTTAGGCATGCTTGACTGAAAAATCCAGGTGGGGTATAGCACGGTTTTTTTTTTAAAATCGATCCAAAGTTGGGGTCCGGCACCCTATCCTACCCTAACTTTCAAAGTTTATAAAAATAATTCTGAGGCAATACTTTTTTACACACTAGGTGCAAATGAAAGTTGGGACCCTTAGGCATGCTTGACTGAAAAATCCAGGTGGGGTATAGCACGGGTTTTTTTTTTTAAATCGATCCAAAGTTGGGGTCTGGCACCCTATCCTACCCTAACTTTCAAAGTTTATAAAAATAATTCTGAGGCAATACTTTTTTCCACACTAGGTGCAACTAAAAGTTGGGACCCTTAGGCATGCTTGACTGAAAAATCCAGGTGGGGTATAGCACGGGTTTTTTTTTAAAATCGATCCAAAGTTGGGGTCCGGCACCCTATCCTACCCTAACTTTCAAAGTTTATAAAAATAATTCTGAGGCAATACTTTTTTCCACACTAGGTGCAACTAAAAGTTGGGACCCTTAGGCATGCTTGACTGAAAAATCCAGGTGGGGTATAGCACGGTTTTTTTTTTAAAATCGATCCAAAGTTGGGGTCCGGCACCCTATCCTACCCTAACTTTCAAAGTTTATAAAAATAATTCTGAGGCAATACTTTTTTCCACACTAGGTGCAAATGAAAGTTGGGACCCTTAGGCATGCTTGACTGAAAAATCCAGGTGGGGTATAGCACGGGTTTTTTTTTAAATCGATCCAAAGTTGGGGTCCGGCACCCTATCCTACCCTAACTTTCAAAGTTTATAAAAATAATTCTGAGGCAATACTTTTTTCCACACTAGGTGCAAATGAAAGTTGGGACCCTTAGGCATGCTTGACTGAAAAATCCAGGTGGGGTATAGCACGGGTTTTTTTTTAAATCGATCCAAAGTTGGGGTCCGGCACCCTATCCTACCCTAACTTTCAAAGTTTATAAAAATAATTCTGAGGCAATACTTTTTTCCACACTAGGTGCAAATGAAAGTTGGGACCCGTAGGCATGCTTGACTGAAAAATCCAGGTGGGGTATAGCACGGATTTTTTTTTTTTTTTTTTAATTGGTAATATAGGTAATTATTTATGTCCTTGCACACCATACTTTGATAACTAAAAATAAACCCTGCGTATCATCAAAACTAAGCAAAACCCACTGTTACTGAAAAAGAATGATTCGCTAAAACAGATTTGTTTGACATGAAAGTATTAAAAGTACGAACTAAACTTTGTATTCTTGTAGCGTAGAAATATTTCTACTTTTTAGGAACTATTTTACAGGATGCCGAGAATATGGAAAGCTACTTCACACAATATCGCACAAACATTTTCTAATGGCAAAGTCGATACCATGTAACAAGAAAATTTAGGCAACATTTGAATAATGTCATTTTTCAGTGTTGACAGTTGAAGTGAAGTCTTAAAGCGTGCAGCACCTGCACGATGTTAAAAGCACATACTATTGTTTTTTAAAATATTGAACAGGAAATGAAATTTTCATATTGATCAGAAAATGAAATTTTCAAATTCATTGAAAAGTGTTTTCGACGGCTAAATTGAAGTTAAAACAGATATTGTAGTGGTAATATAAAATTAAAAAGTTTTAGTTAGTTTAAATCTTATGCAACTTTTGGGTTTATAGACATACCTGAAAACTGGCTGTTGGCGGAGTGGCTGCTAGCGAGTGGCTGCTAGCTTGAGTCTAGCAAAAATCAGGATAAGGTCTAGTTTTGACATGAAATTACTGTCCCTTTGTTTAAAATTAAGACAAAAAAGCGATGAATGCTTGAAGTTGCAGAATTAAACATAGAGAGCAACGGAGCTATGCATAAGTGGTGTTATTCCTTGACAGTAGGATGGATTTATAATACAAGTACTAAAACGAAAAAACGATTACCATTGCAAAAAATATGACCCCACACTTGAACATATTTCTAGCAAGCAACAGCTAAATTGTATAATGAATTTCCCTACATGGTTCTAAAAAATTGAAAATAACAGGTGGACAAGGGTCACTTTAGGCCAAACACGGCCTTGAATTTCAGCTTGTTCATAAAATTTCAAAATGGCCAGAATTTTGTTCTTTGATGGATCTATTTTAAAAGATTTACTTCTTTGTTGAAAGAAATCTATTCATAGGAGTACATTTGTGGCTTCAAAATCAGCATATTTTTTGATTATTTAAAATTTGACCAAAACTGACGTTACAACTCAAAGTATGCATACTAAAGGAGTCAATACTTCGTCATTTTTAATATGATGTGCTGGGTTTGTAATTAAACATTTTTAGTTGAATTCCTAAAAATAAATTAAACTCGATAAATATGTGTCTATCTAATAATAATAGTGTGGGTTTGTGATTTAATTTAGTACGAGTTTGGGTTTGCGTATTACTGAGGAAGGTGGATCCAGAAAAGCGCTTTGGACGAACGTAATTTACACAAGACCTTTTTTTCTTTTTTTTTTAGCACAATATGATATTTATATCAATTCAATTCAATATTTTATTGCCATATAAACTTTACAGTTTGTGACATATAAACAAAACAAATGAAGACAATAACTAATTAACTCAATATATATATACAGGTTCAGGTTAATATCAAAGGGTCCCCCGTCCTCAGTTCTATTGACATTTTAATAAAGGATCCTAGTTTATTCACTTGTGTTGGTGTTGATAGGTTAAGTATATATATATATAACTTTGTCATTGTCAGTGAGATTAGCAAATGAATTATCTTCTATAATAATGCAATTAAAATATGCGTTTCTAATATTAGAATTGTGAGAACAATTTATTAAGAAATGTTTCTCATCATCTAGTACTTTGCATATTTTGCAAAGTCTCTCTTCGCGAGGAATTTTAAAATGCCTTCCTTTTTCAATTAATAATGAATGATCACTGATTCTAAGTTTTGTAATTAATTTTTGTAAATTCGAAATTTGAGTTAGAGAGGTAAGGTTTTATCAATAGATTTGGATCAAGTCCTTTGTAAAAATTAAGTTTACTTTTATCATCAATAGTACTCAACCTATCAATCAACAGGTTGTTGTAATATGAGTTTATTTGGGTTTAATATAGTTTTAAGTATTTTTTAAATGTTTTAATTTATCACAGGTTTTCAGTCTATCTATATCAATGTTGGTTTCAGAAAGAATATCTTTTGCAAAAGTGAACAATGAATAGGTCCCATTAGAATCCAAAGTTTTAGTTAATTGAACAGATTCATGTAATAAAGGATTCACATTTGAGGTAAAAAGCCTTGCTAAATACATAATGGTTTGGGTTTTTATATGACATTCAATAGGCAGTCTTCACAATGTATTCCTTGTACCAAAATTTGAGGCGCTCTTGTTAGTGCCAAGGGTAAACTTGCAATAACCAAGATGTAAGTTTTCTATTGGAGTCTTGTCAATAAAACTAAATGGGTCCACATTTTTTCCAGAAACCAAAGCTCTTTTTTTAGCTTTGAAATATGTTATATATGAATCTAAATATGTTATTTCAGAATTATAAGTTAATATAGGTCTCAATAAGGCGTCAAATAAGTTATTTATCACTCTGATAGGAAGATTGCCAAGAGAATTAGTATATGATTTAATAGAAAACAAAACCTTTTTTGCCTTTTTTGTTAATTCAGCTGTACTATGGCTGAGATTACCATTTAATTTAATCAGCAGTCCTAAGTATGGATATTCTAAAACATTCTCTATTTTTTCGTTTTTATAGACAAGTATAGATGTTTCAGGCTTTTGCTTTGTTGTTGAAAAGACCATACTTTTTTTTTTATTTATGTTTAGAGAAAGCTGCCAGTTTTCACAAAACATGGAAACTTTATTCAGACTATTTTGGAGACCCTCCTTAGATTCTGAGAGTAAAAGGAGATCATCAGCGAACAGGAGGGAGCCTAGTTTACTATCTATAAGCTCCAATGGACTCGACCCTTGCTTTATTAAATTCCGTAGTACTGATATTAGGACTTTCACTGTAATACCGAGATAATGTTTAGAGTTTTTCAACAGAAATATTTTTAAAGTTGTATGCGTAATTTCTTTTTTTTTTCTGTGATGAAATAAACAGGGGAAGGGGTTGTTTTAGTCATGGTGTTGTGCCTATACCAAATCGTCAACGTCGTAACTCGTTTATATATCTATAAACTTTTTTGAGGGCGTTTTATCAATCTTAATGTTCTTACTTTTTAAATTTTCTAATTTCTGTGTTCAAACACCTCGGATAAGAATTAAAATTCGGAAATGTGCATATTGTATATCAACTTAATGTTGGTACAGTAACCACCTGTATTATTTGTTCAAAACTCTACGTATACGATGATACACCGCTGTTTTATAAAGAAAAAGCACTCAATTGCCAACAGAGAAACAAATGTAATGTAATGTAATGCTAATTTATATCTATGCACAACATTTTAAACCCTACTGAACGAACTTTACAGGTTTAGCGCTTGATTTTACATAAATAAATAATCAGCGCTATATGTTATTTCATAAAAGTATATACTTTTTTATCATCTTCAGTAGTGGACTTCTATTCATGGCTGAACTTTTAATATCTTCTTCTGTGCACTTAACAGCTATATACTCATGCAATGAAGCATAACCAAACAAGAGCTGGTGCTAAACTTGTAAAGATTGCCTTCGTCGTATAGTATCGCTGGACATTAAATCTCCTCTGTTGGATTAAATATCTTCCATGCAGGACTGTATAGTTATTTTCATCTGTACAATTAACATCCTCAGCGCTAAATGTTACGTTTTCTGGACTAAAGATATTCTAGGTCGAAGTAAAAATCAACAGTTGAAACCTTTATTTCAGCCCTGGATATATTAAGGACAACCATTTACATCTTCAGCGATGTAGAATTCATCTTTGACTGTGGCATTTTTCATCTTGATAATGGCTTAAATTAAAAAACCCAGAAACGAAAAGTTACTCCAAATTTCAGTGTTTCAATAGATACACATTTTTATACCTACCGACTTTTAAATTATCACAGGTCTTGTTCTGTCCAAGAGGCAAATGAAAGTTGAGTTTGGTGTTGGTTGGTTGGGTCTATGGTTCAAAAAAGTTATTAAAACACACAACTTTTACCAATATTTTATGTCCGTCGATTAATGCTATAAATTTAACTTTGACCTACTGACCTTAAAGTCAAAAAGGGTGGTCTCCATAGCAGAGGACATATTCAAACAAATGTTGGTGTCTTCCATAATTATTTCTCGTTTATTGCTTTTTTAAGCGTAAAACGAACACTAATTTTTCTCTAATTACTTTTTTTTTCACATTCGTCATGCCTGGGCCTTTAAATGTTACTTTGGCTATATTTATTGGTATGGTTAATTGCCGTTGGCGTCCATTTACCGTACGGATCCCTAAAGGTGTTGACATGCATCCTCATCATTTGGTCATGGCCATTGGTAATCATACCACATCACCCATTTTTTTTTATCAATATGACTAGATAGATGTTATCTTGTAACAAAATGCATATTTAAGGTCTGCTAAGTAAAATCGATTTATACAATTTCAAAATATTTTCATAAATATTTGATGATTTTATATTTGAAAAAAATACTGCGTGAAGCTTAGTCTACTCCCAATAGGTATTATTTAGTCAATCAAATACTAAGTTTCATCAGCTTATTCTGACACTGTTAGTGAACAAATAACAATGAATAAAGGGGTCAATTGTTGTTACACACATATATATATATATATAGACCATGTAGACTGACATGTACATCGTAAAATATTTCCATTCACCAAATATAGTTGAACTATTGCATGCTGTTTTAGAAAAAAAGATTGAAACACAAAAACTAAACTGTTTTCACTGAACCATGAAAATGAAGTAAAGATCAGATGACACCTGCCAGTTGGAGGATTGCTGCTCACAAGCAAGCTATTAAACCAAGAGTTCCAAATGGTGAAGTTGAAGTCATCCCTTCGTAAATTTTACGGACGCCATCACGAGTTGGTTGACCGTTATGGAATAACCGTTTCACAGATGATATCGGATATGTTCCTTATGTCGTAACTACAATACCCTTCCCTTTTCACGAATGTGACTTTCCGCATTAGACATTTACCGGATTTGTAATAACATAAGCAACACGACGGGTGCCACACGTGGAGCAGGATCTGCTTACCCTTCCGGAGCACCTGAGATCACCCCCAGTTTTTGGTGGGGTTCGTGTTGCTTAGTCTTTAGTTTTCTAAGTTGTGTCATCTGTACTATTATTTGTCTGTTTGTCTTTTATTTTTGGCCATGGCGTTGTCAGTTTGTTTTCGATCTATGAGTTTGACTGTCCCTCTGGTATCTTTCGTCCCTCTTTTTGGACATGTACACCTTACAATCATTCCATACACCAAATATTGCAGACCTATTGCTTATGGTATCTGAGATATGGACTTAAACTTAAACTTGTACACTGATCCTTGAAATGAGGTGGAGGTCAGATGAAAACTGTCGGACAGACACGAGGACCTTGCAAAGTATGCACGAACTAAATGTAGTTATCTTATTACTCGTAATAACAGAGGAACTAGATATCATTGAGATGGGAGCCATCTCTGTGGGCCCCGCTGTGAAAAATGTGTGGTAAAAAATTTGTATCTTTATCATTGGACATGGAGTTGTCAACTGAAACCAAAAGCTTTTGACCATGACCTTTGACTTAGGAAGTTGTACACACATTATGACATATCCTTTGGTGTTGGTTAATATACATGTCAAGTGTAAACTTTGAAAACATAACGGTTCTCTAGATATAGAACAGACACAGTGTCTTACGGACGGACAGACTGATCCCTTTAGGGCGTCCGCCATTCGGCGGGGCCCTAATTAAAATAACAAAAAATATCAAACTTTTTTTCCAAGTAATCGATGAACCATTAAAATGAGGTCACGGACAATGGACATATGACAGACGGTAACTTCATAACATATGGCATATATATAAGAAGTTACTATTTAAGTATGAAGCATCAAGGTTCCCCCTTGTAAAATTTAATGCTTTTAAGTAGTTAGGGATCCGCCGGATCAATATCCCTATGTCAAGCTTTCTGCAACAGAAGACACATGTACTTTAATCATAAATGGTAATAGCATTAAAAAACTAAGAACTAATTTTATAAATTTGTTAACTGTGATAATCAAATTTGATAGCAACATTTTACTTCATCTAGATCTGTGATAATAACTTTTTCAAAGTTAATCATAATTTAACATATTTATCAGAAATCAATTTAAAGAATTAAAAAATAAGAAGTCTTTCCTGTTTTATACCATACATATATTTGGATAAAGTCAGCTTTCTTATATTACATAACATCTGTAGTAATCCTTAAACTTATCTAATGAAAAGATAGAATGCACCAAATCCTTCTTTTTAAATAAATCAAGCTGGTACACTCCTAAAAAATATTCAAAAGACCAGCAGTGTAATATATTAATCAGTAGTAATCTAGAAATATTATTTCTGAGTCATACAGAATTCTTCCAGAAATTAATGTTTATAGGAGTTATGTCCCTTTGATCATCAGTCAAGTACGATGTAGTTGAAGCACATTATCAACGATTCATTTTAAAATCTTCAAAACAGAATAGTTAGCATTATATACAGAATAGTGTATCAAGTATGCATACATTTCAAAGCATAACTTATTTGTAACATTATAACTGATCATTTTAGCATAAAAATAATGCCAAAGTCACTCACCCTGTGCCAAATATATATTGATGCAAAAAAATCACAAAAACATTGATTGACATTCTTTTCTTGGGGTGAATACAAGACAATAAGAAATAACAAAACAAATAAATAATTGCTTACAAATTATTTCTGCACTACATATATGCAGAACATTGTTTTGTATATATTTCTTGTATTTGCAGGTTAAGGATCTGATGACAAAACTTTTGCAGTTTTTTGAAAAAGAAAGAAAATACAATAGGACATGGCACAGGGAAAATCCTGTAAAAAGGCTTGCATATGCAACAGGTTTTGGAAATTAAACATTTGTTTTTAATGAAATCTTCTGATTTTTATTTTTTAAATTAAAATTACAATGAATTTAAGATCAGAAAATTTGCATCTTTTCTATAATTTGTCATGTGGTAAATATATAATGTAAATAATATTAAGTAGTTTTTGATTTTATACCCCATTTGAAATAATGCATATTCAATTAAGGCCAAACAAAAAAGTATGGTTTTACTGTACCCCTACCTACCATAAAGTTTTTTTGACCATTGTTTATTAAGCACTGTTAAAGTCACAATGTTGCTCCCATAGACTCAATGTAAAAAAATATCAAAAATAAAAAAATTTCGCTACCTACCTACCTTATTTTTTCAGCATGTAACAGTAAACACACATCCTTTTTTGTTTAGCCTTACAAGATTAATGAATAGCTGTCAAAATGAACAACCAGTGTATTCACTCATTTATTGGTGGTATTTTTAAAGAAACCATAAATGTTAAAAAGCAAGTGATGATTTGGAATTCATTTCTTGTACAGTTTTAAAGTATTGACTGGTTTCAGTTGTTTATATCACTGTAATACTTTCTCATAATTTGCAGGTTTTAGTGAAAAAATTATTCAGCGTCACACCAGTACTGGAGCCCATGATGCTGTTCAGGATGTTGTCCAGTCTCTTCATGAGAGTGCTGTTAAGAAGCAGGTTGTAGTTCCTAAGAAGCTGGATGATTTCGCTGAGAGTGTGGTGAGGAGGACTATCCATGATATGTACAAGAAGAAACAGGTGGTGACAATGCCTAAACTCCAGCAAGCACTGAAAGAGAAAGATATTGATGTTTCTTTATCTACCGTGGAAAGAAGAGTTAAACGGCTGGGATTCTGGTAACTATGTTAATATAGATATTTTGATACAATTTTCAGTTTATATTGTATTTTTTTTTTGAAAGGGGGGGGGGTGAAAGTACACTTGTTGATGTGCCTGACAATAATGAATATAATGTCTTCATCTCCCTGTGAACTGTGGTATATTTATCAATAGTACCGCTTAAGTCGACGCTAGGGGCCATCTTGACCTTGTTGTAAGGTATGAAGATTCGTTCATTGTTGAAGACCCTACATCAACTGTCAAGATGAAGAACCGGAATAAAAGCCCTGTTCATTGATAATTTGTATGTTTTCTATGTACTTTGTGCGATTTTGTCCCATGTACATTTACTCCATATCCTTTCATTTTCTATTTAAAAACCTACTTTGCTGAATTTAAAATTGAACATTATCTCATCATCCAAACTTAATTTCGATCATTGAAAACGAGACTGTGATTAAGGCATGATAATTCATTCAAGACATTCATGATACTGATAAAACATAACTCGCAGATTTGCAAATGTTTCTTTTCTGTACAGTTAAATGAATTACCATTAGTATTCCTTTAATAAATATGAGCTACCTTGTACTGTTGGGGTGCTGTCTTAATACATACAACTTAAAGATGTGGGCTTTATGTTGATTGTTTCAGTAATGTTCACTCCACTGTTATTACTTATACTTACATTAATCAATACCAAGCCTCATGAAAACTATTCTTTATACTTTAAATCACACATTAAATCTGCAAAAAAAAGATGTGAATATGAATACGGTATAAATATGAAAGCTTTATTTAAATTTGGAAGAGTTATAACTTACAAACATAAGTTATAGAGAGCGTTTAATTGAATACATAAAAACATATACAATTAAAATTGAGAATGGAAATGGGGAATTTGTCAAAGAGACCACAACCCGGCCAAACAGCAGATAACAACCAAAGGCCACCAATGTATTTTCAACGCAGCGAGAAAATCCCGCACCCGGAGGTACTCCTCAGCTGGCCCCTAAATAAAATGTGTACTAGTTCAGTGAAAATGGACGTCATACTAAACTCCAAAACATATAAGATTAACTAAAATTAAAAAAACATACAAGACTAACAAAGGCCAGAAGCTTCTGACTTAGGACAGGCGCAAAGCAATTGTCTATATATCATGCATATATTTCAGTTTGTCATAACCATGATAACACCATTGAGTGTTATCAAAAATGATTCTATTTAAGTCAATCTATTCTAACATCTTCAATATTCATATATATTCCTGGTGAAAGTGTGTGTATTCATTTGATTTTAACATTTTAGGTATTCAAAGAAGGGATCACAGCGTAGATGGATCAAAGAGAGGCAAGATATTGTGTCTTGGCGACATTCATACCTCCGAAAGATACGTAAGTATAGGCAGGAAGGTCGTAATATAGTATATCTAGACGAGACTTGGCTGAACACAAATCATGTAGTGAACGGAGACTGGCTAGACCATCCCAGTACGTCTTTGTCAGCTTTTGAACCACCATGTAAAGGTTGCGGTCGTGTGCTCCCAACCGGGAAGGGAACACGCCTAATAATCTTAGATGCTGGTTCTTCTGAACAAGGCCTCATTCCTGGATGTGGTCTAATTTTTGAGTCAAAGACCAGCAGCTCAGATTATCACGACGAAATAAACAAAGAGCACTTTACAGAGTGGTTCAAAGATACACTTCTCCCGAAGCTACCTCCTCAGTCTGTGATAGTGATGGATAATGCTCATCATAGCCACTTAGTTTCAGAATCTAGGGTACCAAACACTGGTAGCCGAAAGCCTGAGATCTTGGCATGGCTAGATAGGAACAATATCGATTTCCCTGAAAATGCAATCAAGGCTGAGTTACTTGAATTTTTGAAGCAGAACAAGCCACGCCCCAGGTATGCGATAGACGAGCTTGCAGCAGAGCACGGCCATGAAGTTTTGAGGCTACCACCTCGTTATTGTGAGCTCAATCCTATTGAAATGGTTTGGGCTGATTTAAAAGGTTATGTAGCTAGAAGAAATTCTACTTACAAAAAGAAAGACCTTTTCAATGAGGCTAAGTCCTGTTTCAATAAGGAGCGCTGGACTAAATTTGAGACCCACGTGTCTAGGGAGGTAGAAGAAAAGCTCTGGTGAGTTGATGGTATCAGAAATGATGAGAATATTCCTTACATTATTGACATGACGGAAGATGACAATGATGACAGTGACATTGATGATGATTTGGATGAGGGGGAGGGCAATGACATGGAAATTGACAGTGACTTGGAATATTACCTCTCTGATGGTATTAACAACTCTGATGTCTCCAAACTTTGTGATATTTGTCAGGCAGCCACCCCTTCTTAGCAGAAGAAAAGAGACAAGGAGGTCCAATGGTTCCAGTGTGTGTACTGTAAGGGGTGGCTGCATGCGAAATGTCGTAAAGGTGCTGCACGGAAGGGGGATAAGTGTCCACGCTGTCATTCCATTCTTCGTCACAAGGATCTCAGTACGCAGCTGTTGCTTGAACCGATGGACACAGAAACATGAATTGACTTCTAAATGCCATCAAAGTACATAGCTATGTACACACTCACTTATCTGAAAAGAAAATCATATATATTCCACAGTATAAAAACAATCTTAGTATAACAAAGGTAAAAGTTCAGTTTTCTCATTTTTCTGTATTGAAATTACTTAATGATTGTGATTCCTTTTTTATGATCAGTATAAGGAGAGAGAAAAGAAGGAACATATAATGGCATATTTACTAAATTGATACAAATCTTTTTTAATCTCACTAAGTCTTTTGAAAAATATTTTTTATTGAATATTTAAAAATTATGTTTCCAGGTGTTTAATACTTTCATTTATTTGAAATGAAGAAAACTGACAATATTTCTTTGTACTTTGATGGAAAATTTCAATGCTTGCTGGAATTACCTTGTCTGTCAATCTGGAGAAATCTTGTCAACATTTTCTCATTTAATCTTCAGTTACTGCGAGACTGCAGTCTGTTTCTTATGGTACTGCATGGAGAGACTACCAAGCTGTTATATACAGAATAGAAATAAAAGAAATCTGAACAATCATGCAATTTAAAATTTTATATACATGTACTTTAATCATAAGTTGTAATCATGTTGAAAAAAACTATTGAGAAATAATTTTATAAATGTTTGGTAACTGTGATAATCAGATTTGATAGCAAAATTTTACATCATCTGTGATAATGACTTTTATATTTCTATCCTTTTTTTGCAATTATGATAATTAATAATATATAACATATTTTCCAACTTTGATCATTATAATAATTTTTATGAATGTTTTGCAATCATGTTAAATCACACTGTTTCATTAATAATGATCATGAAAATAAAAGTAATGACTGGGTTTTTTTTCATATATAGTCAAATTATTTTTTAATGACGTGATTAATGAGAAAAAGCAAAGACATAAATAATGTAGACATTCATAATTATGAAGCCTAATATTCAACTATGTATCACATGTACATGTACATGGAGGCTGCAATTCCGAAACTTAATAATTCCTTATTTCAAAAAGATTTTTTGAAATAAGGAATTATAAGGTAAATTGTATTGTAAACAGTGATGGTGAATTACAACATGAACTGGATGTTTCTGAATGACAAGTTAGACCCCTCCCTATCCTAATTAAAAAACAACACAACATTCATTTGGTCTCTGGTGGACAGTTGGAAGGAACTGTGAGCTATAGCCAACACTTGGCGTCCGTCGTCGTCCGTCTGGTGTAAACTATTTCAAACATCTTCTCCTCTGAAACTACTGAACCAATTTCAACTAAGCTTAAGCTGAATGATCCTTAGGGTATCTAGAATAAAATTTGTGTTTTATTTTTCCTTTTTCGTCAAAAAACATGGCCACCATGGCTAAAAATAGAACATAGTGGTAATATGCAGTTTTTGGCTTATATCTAAAAAACCAAAGGAGTTAGAACAAATCGTACATGAGGTAAAAGTGTTCATTAGGTGAAGTTCTATCAGCCTTGAAATTTTCAGATGAATCTAATAACCCATTGTTGGGTTGCTGCCCACTAAATTGGTAATTTTAAGGAAATCTTGCAGTTTTTGGTTATTATCTTGAATAGTATTAATGATAGATAAACTGTAAACAGCAAATATGTTCAGCAAAGTAAGATCTACAAATAAGTTAATATGACCAAAATTGTCAAATGTGTTCTTAAGGAGGTATTGCCCTTTAAAGACAATTTTTCACAATTTGTTCATCTAGTTTGCTTACTTTAAAAAATCTTCTCCTTTGAAACTGCTGAATCAATTTTATAAATTTTGTATTTTATTTTCTTGTACGTCAAGAAACATAGCCACTATGGCTAACATGCTTAATGGAACATAGGGGTAAAATGTATTTCTTTGCTTTTGAAGAAAATATGACAGATACAAAGACCATCTCAATGGACTTTTTAAGCCATTCATTAATATATATTAAAAGCAAAAATAATCATTGATGAAAGATTTAAGCAAACAATTACAGGTGAGCGATTCGGGCTCTTGAGAGCCTCTTGTTTTATTTGGAATTATCTTAAGCAATCCCATTTTGAATTAAGATTTTAATGAAATGTTATGGATAAGGGTTAACATACAAAAAATGTATAAATACTTGCATGCATTAAATATTTCACTTGTTTTTCTATAGATAAAACCGGAAATCTCTTCATTACATAAACATATTGTATAAAACACAGTCCACCTTCCATTATGAACCAGAATAGTACTACGTAAAACGTAAATACGTTGATATCACTGATTACTACTTTTGAAAAAGGAAATGTGAACATAATTATCATTATAAAGGTGTCAGACCACCAATTAAAAATCCCTATCTGTTCAACCAAATTTTGCAATTTTCACAGCTTTCTAAATGTTTTACCTTAAGTTTAACTTCATAGAAACCAGGTACATCCTGAATCGTACAGGTATCACCTTTCTACATGCCAATTTTCAACATACCTTTAAAATCTTACATGTCTTATAAGAAAGAAGAGACCTCCCGAACTTAGGTACCACTAAAAATAACCCCTGGTTTTCTGGAAATCTTAAATTAGTATACTATTGAGCACATTAATCCTCAATGTTTAATGCAAACTCATAGACAGATAAATTATAGCTCAAAATGGTGTCAATACATTTCTCTTTGAAGTTTCACCAAAAGTTTCATTTCTGCAAAATTGTTGGTTAGTTTAAGTAAACAATGACAGCAAATGCACTATTTTTTGTCCGAGTAGGCCTACTGTTACATACATTCTAAAGTGGAGGTAGTAATTGGTGGTCTGACACTTAAGCCCCACAAGAGTAGTTCCAAATTACAAAACTGTAAAAAACTTTCAAAATCGATCACAACAATTATATTTCTATAATGTAGACAGGACCAGATGCGTTTTAAAGGCTTTTTAGATTGATTGATGGTTGCTTAACATCCAGTGGCAAATATTTCATGCATGTTCAGGACCAAAAGGCTTTTTATAATGATTCAGTTAAGTTTCATTTGTGTGATTGAACTATAACTTTTCACATATCTATTAATTTGCATAAAATTTAATAATTATACTAGTTTGTAGAGGATTCATATATACTGATTTCACTATTGAGACATGTGCATTTTAAATTGAGGCATTAATAGCTTAAAATAAAGACTACACATATTGTGTTTACATGTACATGTATGTGAAGTGAAAGAAAAAGAAATAATGATCACAGGAAAACAGTTTTGCTCTGTACAGTTCATCAGGTTTTCTTTTCTATGTTTGAGCATACAGGGATTTCATTTATCAAAAATATTAAAGCTGAATACTTTTCCTGTAATGAAGTTTTGCAGCATTTGTAAGAGGGTAGGAATGCCCTTTAACGTCAGGCGTCAAATGGTCATTTCGGCTACCGTTAGCTTCAAATTGGTTAAAATTTTACCGTGATTCGATAGTCAGAGGTCTCAATAAATAAGGTTACCGTTATTTTTGGAAAACAATTAACGTGATTTTTCAAAATCAGTCGATTTTCTTATTGTCTTGATGAAAGTGTACATTTTATCGTCATGCACCAAAAATTACAGTAGTGTCATTTAGCAAGATATTTTACTGTTATTCGTCATGAAGGTACCCACATTACGACCCTCTTGTAGTTGTAAAGAACAAAAGTTACTAAAAATGAATCTATGGACATGTTTTTGAGACATGAGGTCATCTACACACTCATATTTTAGTTGACATCACCATTAAGTATATAAAAAGAAGTTGGGGAGATTTGGTTTAATTGGGTGATTCTGCAGGACTTTTTTAAAAGTGGAATTAATACGGTGCTTGTTGAGGCACATTGGCAGATCTGAATTGGACGAGAATTAACTAACATTTTAGAGGGTTTGGTTTCAAGAAATACAGGTAAAGTACCTTAAAAGCTATCAAAAGCAATTTTTATCGATAGTTTCTACAATATACGACCTATCTGGATAGTTAGACATGGATTACTCATCTTTTTGGCTCCATGTCAACTTGTACATGATTTTTACTAATTTCTACTTCTGCCAACTTGTACCCAATTTGAGTTGTATTCATACCAATATAATTAAGAAGTTATTTTCTGTCATATTAATTTTTCAAAAGTAAAAGATATGTATAAAATTAAGGAGATGAGGTATGATTACAAATAGGACAACTATTCGGTTGTTGTCTCTTGTATGACATATTCCCAGTTTCCATCCCAATTTTAACTAAAAAGCCTTCAACAATGAGGAAAACCCATAGTGTAATAGTCAGCTATAATGTTGATTTGAAATCATAATCATGAATTATACTAGTAGTGATCATTATATGATAGACCTGCAATGGCTGCAAATTAATTGAAACTGATGAATTTGTGGTTTATTGGCAATGAGAAGTTAATAAAAACTAGACAAAGTGATATCCCTGCACTCAACTCTGAAGTAACTGTATTATAACAAAGTCAATGTAGGACTTTCTTTGAGATATTATTGTGTCTGAGAGGCACAAATGATGGACCCGCAGATGGAAAGTTTTATTTCAAAATACACAAAGTTGAGCATGGGAGCACTGTAGGAGGAGTTATCCAGAAACGCTATGCACCTCTTATGCTAGTCCAAATAATTATGACGTCTTGGAGGTCTATTTTAAATTTTTGCTTTGACGCCTTCCTGCCAGTGTGGGATCAAAAACAGTCTAAATCGAAAAATACCCACAGCAGACAGCATGATTATCTGGACTACTCTTATGCAAGTATACACTCCAAAAATGACAAAGTTCAATTGTCTCCCAAAATAGAAAATATTTAAAAAAATTTAAAACCCTGATCACATGCACATTGCCAATATATTTATAAGCAGCCAGCAAAGTGAAAACTTCCTGGCATTCAAACTGTAGGAGGAATTATCTGGAATAACTATATACCCATATTATTAATAGGATGGACAGATGGGCAGACCAATGGTTGATTATATAAGGAATCACTGAGGCATGGCTAGAGCGTGCCCCCTCTTTGACAGTCAGTGCCCCCCCCCCCCCCCCCACTTTAATGAAAATGTCTGGATCAGCCACTGGTATACACAAGAAATAACCATGCTTTCCCTTGTCTTAACCTCAGGCT
This sequence comes from Mytilus californianus, assembly GCF_021869535.1. Lineage (NCBI taxonomy): Eukaryota > Metazoa > Mollusca > Bivalvia > Mytilida > Mytilidae > Mytilus > Mytilus californianus. The sequence continues at coordinate 2,129,979 of NW_026262688.1, read as the reverse complement.
CAGGACGAACCCCGTGGGTCGAACACTTGACTTCCCGTTTTTCCTTTTCCTCCACAACTCAACAGAAGTATTAAAATATTAAAATAAAAAACAGGTCGATCAGGACATATAAATGTTGATACTTTATCTACCCGTCTTTATATTATAAAAATTGTAGAAAAAATATCGAAATTCGATTACCTCCACTCTTTTCATGGACAAAACATGTGGTTCGTGAAATATAGGTTTGCAGAATTCAATATGTTCTCATTCAAAAACATATTGTAAATATCAGTTTAGACTAACTTATATGTCGGTAATTCACAAGGGAGAATGCAATTTATCACAATAATTCTTACAAATGTTCGTTCTGTAAACATGTGTGCTGTCCTTGATTTTGTGATGGGCGTGTCTGCTACAGAAACCGCGCGAAGAAAACGAAAGTTAACGGTTTCGCTGATTGGTTGGCGGAATCTTACGGAAATGGCGGAAACTGTCGAAGTGGTAAAAACATTAACGACTCCCTGCTACCAGGAGACGGAAAATGGCCGGCATAACAATGTTTAACCTCCGTAAGGATCGGAAAGTGGCCGGTACATGATGATTAATGGAGCGGTTAGTAAATAAATAATGTTTAATTGAATGGATGGACAGTTATCGAATGTAATTTCTAGGTCAAATTATATAAATCATAGCGGTAAAAAAATTGTACTGTTTTTTAGGCTGACAGGACCCCTTGAGCCAGACTATAAGTGTATCTGGCATGACCCCATAGTATATAATATAAACATCAATTGAGATTAAAACAAGTAATTGTTATGATTTTTAATGGTTTTTGATACGGAAAATTTGATATTCAGCTAATTTAGAAAGGTGTATGTAAAATTTGGTTTATAAAATAAATATTATGACTTAAAGAATTTATTTTGAATGATATACATGATATAATAACAATATTATTGTTATATATGTCTGTAATATTAATTTGTAATGTTACCAAACATTCAAGAAACATAGTATTTATTATAAAAAATTCAACCTTTTTCTAGTTTAGAAACATAGCAAATTTATTTATAATTTTAATCAATTAATTTGCAGTGATATCATGATTTCGTCGCTTTGGTTTTTTGCTGTTATAGAATTTTTTTTCCGGTTAAGTGATTAATATTCATGATTCAATTATGATGTCTATAATTTACAAATGAAGTAGCCAAATAATATTTTAAACATACAAAACTTCAATCAAATTAAGGTTGTTTTTTTTTTTTTTTCAAAACAAAATGTGTTTCCAAAAATAAAATTTATATATATAAAAAGATTTCAAAATTTAGAAAGAAAAAAAAAACGAAATCTTACCTCATAATAGACTAACAGCAAACGAAAATTTAAGGAGATTTCTATAAAATGTATTACTTTTACAAAAACACCACTTTTAAAGATATGCACGACTTAGAGATATTTGGTCATTTCGGTTTAGTTTCTTTTTGGTCATTATCATATAGTTTCTAACATTTCCATTTATTTAAATATTCACGACTTTCAAAAGTATAGAGCTTCGAATACACAAAATGTCTTTAATGTTAATTTCATTCACATTAGAGAAATCTTACGACGAGAACATTTATTTATCTCAACATACAATTTTCAAGCTAAGAACATTTATTCATTTCAAAATAATTATGATTATTTTTTGAAAAGATCAGCAATTGTATTGTATCTGTTGAAAATATTCGTGCAAGACATCAAAAGAAGACAATAAAATGGCTGAAAATGATAGTGGAGATTTGAAAATACTCGAATCACATATCCTTCAAATATAAATTTTATGACCCGATTCGTAAAGATGACCGCTGCAGAAAACACCAGATAAGGTTGTCCAGCAAATTGATGGAGGCACAGGTCAATGTAATGCAAAGTTAAACAGACTGTACCAGCTGCTAAGAAGGATTTACTTTTTACTCGAGGTGTTATTCCAAGACAGTACCTTAGCTTCTACATAGGATTACTATCTGACAACAAAACACAAGACTTACTACCTGACCCAGATTTTGTGGACGATGAAATTGACTCCGAAAAAGTAAAATGATTTAGGCAGAATACTACATCAGTTGAAGTTGAAAAAAACATTTAACAATGTTCATGCATATGGGGATTATCAGATAGAACAAAAACTTAAGTTATATTGAGACTTGCTCCTTTTATAGCATATATCGAAATACCGCATTACATATTTGTATTTTGTATTTTATTATCCTTTTTGGTAAATTAAAAAAAATTCTGCCATGATATATTACATTGTGATAAATAGTGCAGTATATGAGATTTTAAGTCTATTCTAATAGATAAACATACAATATAAACATGATCAACAGATAATAATCAGGGAATTTGGTTAATTTTTTGGGGAAAAAAATATTCTAAAAGGCAAGTCTAAATCAGTATTGCTTCATACATGCGAACGAAATGATATTTATTTAATGATTTAAAAAAAAACAATAAACATGCTAGATTATGATTTCAATCTTATTTTGGGTTACTGTATATTATTTTGTGAAACACAGCTATAACACAAAATTTTCTTTTGGAACTTTGAAAAATTTTATTGATACTCTTTGTCTTTAAGATTCAATAAATATTACTTCACACAATAAATTCATCAATGCAAGGTCTTTGTGTAGATAGTCTGGTTCAATTATAATATGTGTTTTTCAGGTCAAACGAGTATGTCAGATCTTGCATTTCTGAAATATTGTAATCATCTCTTATTGCTTCAAGAAATTGCGAATTGAATAATATTTTTCAGTTTGACAAAACATTACTTATAAGAGTTTTCAAATATGTGTATGTATTTCTTTATTTTTTTTTCACTTAACAATGTTTTATTACATTATGTGAATGTATATAATTCTTAAATTTATATATCGTTCAAAGTAAATAAAATGCATTCAGTTATATTTATTCGTATTTCAAATTCCACAATCTCTTATCGCTTGCAAATGTAATGATGCTTATCAAACAAAATTAAAAATATGATATACCTTGGAGCGTATACCTCTTATCACTAGATACGACCTGATGGCAAACACATCTGCATTAAATTTAATCATTATGGAATGCCTATATCCATTAAACATTTCAAGTGCATTTTTATCTGTTATCTGTCATCCAATTAGCATCAAATTATAAATTTGTAATCATTAGGAGTATTTGCGCATTTAAAGTTAGTTTGATACATTTTTGAAGTAAAATGAAATTTATATTGACATTCAAACTTTGTATGTCAGTTTCTGAAAAGTGACAAATTGTCAGTTACAAGGTTATGGCATTAATCTATCGAATTATTATAAGGCTCTGTATAAAAGAAATTTTGAGTACACAGAAACAAAATATGCTCTGATCTTATTATATATTTAGAATGTTTCTTCTATTTCATAAATGAATGTGAAAAGAGAGTAATCAAAGTGCCAATGCTCCTTATCAAAATTTACTGACAACACGTTTGCTAAGCATAATATTCCTTGACGTACAGTTCATGCATAACATATATTTCAGATAAGTTTTAATGTATTTTTGAGCATTACACTGTAGAAATTAATAAACACGGAAAGATTGTTTTTCATACGGTAATATTATAAATACATAAACAAAATAACAGGCATTACTCATATCATATATTTCAGTAAGAATAGCAGTACTAGTAATTGGACCATATAACTACTTGACATGATTCGAGTATAGAGAGCTTCTACGTTCATGCAGAAATGTAAAATCTTTTTGTCAAGGTTTTTTTTTTTACTTTTACATAAAATATAATACGAAGATAACAGGAATTCTCGCAAACAAAACTGCATGGTATCGACAACGTACAAGTTGTTTTAACATAGAACTGGTAAAAAGGTATTGTGCAGATGGTGGTATTTTGTGCAACTGTTTGGGTTGTAATGATTGGCGGTGTAATTCTTAAGAAGCGTGTTTGTACATGTTGTAGTAATGTCATGATGTCAAAAACTTACTTAGCACTAAGTGAAACATGTTTGTTGGTTTTATGGTGATTAACAATTGAATCACAAACAAATATTTTGATTTTCATTGATTTTTATCATATTTACTGGAATTTCTGGAAAAAGGCGATTATTTTTTTTTATACGTTATTAAGTGCGTTCGGGTCCGTGTATATTTGCGTCCATTGGTTTTTCGTTTTGAGCTATAATATTTTATTTTCAAAAACAAAAAAAAAAAAAAACAAAAAAACAAAAAACAAAAGTGTTTTCGTTTTTCTTTTTTGATTTCACTAATTAGAAAAGAAAAAAAAAAGATATTTGGATTCACTTTCTGTGTTTAGTTTTAATATTTCTCGTACAATGATTGTCTTTCTTGTTTAAAAGCCATGGACATTATTATATGCTATTATAGTTTGTTTTCTACTCTGAAAATACCCCCAATGTTCTTACAACTTAACGGAGAGAAAAATGAACACCTGGCTTAGGAATTGAAATAAGGTGATGAATGAATCAAAGACTTTCAAATATTCATGTTTTTATCGATAATCAAAATTAGAATTGTTATATTTAAATATTAAATGAATAACAATTTCAATTATACAATGACATAGTATTAAAAGATGGTAAATATACGCAGTCAGCAGGGTTTAAGAACATCAGTTGTTCGACCTGCTAGTCAAATGCGTTTTGTTAAAATATACTTTTTCGCTCATTTGGTCTTTTGGAAAATGTTGTTTGTGCTGTATTTAGACCCCTCTACCAAGAAATTTGTTTTGCATGCACACGTATAAAAATTGCGGTTTTTATCCAACGCAATCATAGGTTTGAACGTTGTTTTCAATTTAGACTTGTATATATACTACATCACATTAGCAAGGAAGGTTACTTATTAACTAATAAGAAAACTAGCCCAGTCATTAAAGTAAACACGCCGGTTATCAGAGCAATATTATCAATCTCGTCAATAAGGGTGCATGATCTTTACATTTAAATTTTGAAAGGTTGGTAATCTAAGATGATAAGAATTTACCACTAATGTCCATCGTTTGAAATTTCAGGACGATAATATATGTATACGTTATTTAGATTAATAAAAAAAATGTTCACACTCCAAGTTGAGATTTAAAGCAGGCCATCGGAAGCAGTTCAAAACAAGATGTGTATCCCAATGCTCGGCACATTATTGTACTTTCCGCCTTACTTGATTTATAACAAAAAATAAAAAATATATGATATGATTGCTCCGAATTTTTTTTTGTTAAGTCGTCGCAAATCACGAAACATAAGGTTGTGAGACTAATTGAGTTTGATCCGTTTCTCATTATGTTTGCTCAATAATTTGTGATTTGTTTTTTCTGGTTTCGACATTGCTTGATGGCAATGAAGATATTATGATATTCATTCATGACCATGAACTTGTTGGACCATTTTTGTTCAAGCAGTAAAGCATCGAAACTTAATTGTTGGCATGATAGTGGGTCAACCACAGAAATAGCTAAAAAAAAAACATGCGCTTGAAAAATATGTGCATGCACCCCTTTCCTCCTTTTTTTAGGAGGGGGTCTTTGAAAGCGGCGAGGCTAATTTTTACTCGTGGGGTCAAAATCTAAAATTGGTCTGGATAAAAAGATGACGTTATATATTGTGTCACAGTTATAAATATTCCCTTGAATTCAAAATATTATTCATTGCTATATGTTTCTGTTGAAAGCCTGACTTAGGACAACTGCAAACAAATGCAGCGGGTTTAAACGTTTTAACAAGCGGCAACCTTCACCCTTATCTGAAACAGTAGTGTAACATTACAACATAGAAATACACGCTCTAAAATATCAATAAAAATAGCTTAACTCGATCAAAAACAAGTAAACTTACAATGAACGAATAAATTTGATCTATGACACAATATGAACACAAAATTAATAAAAAAACGGGATGTAAAACAATGTCAAAAAAAACTCTAGGACAAAATGGCGTTAAAAAAAATAATGTACACAGATATATTTAAATAGGATAATTTTGTTGTTAGGGATACGGAAATATTTTTTTACAAATTGAATACAAGTGTTTTCATAGTACGAGTACATTTATTTCTTTTGTAGAAAACATGCATGTCTGGCGTACAACATTTTAATCCTGGTAACTATGATGAGTTTATTTACAAACACTGGGGCGAAGCGACTGCTTGTAGGGGCGTCCTCCTCGGGGGTATCGCCAGCCAAGTTGTCAGCACTTCTCCATTGACATAAATTATCATTGATATGGCTATAACTATAAATTAACTGTTAACAAAACATTGCATTTTTCGAAATACTACGGATGTTCTACCTAGGAGTAAATAACGTTAGCTGGTCAAACCTTTAAGAATTTTGGGTCCTCAATGCTCTAATTCTCTGTGCTTTATTTGGCTCTTTCAAATTGGATTCAATCGTCACAGTTATTTCTTTTGTAGACGAAATGCATGTCTAGCGTGCAACATTTTAAGCCTGGTAACTATGATGATTATAAAAAAGAATATGTGGTATGATTGCCAATGAGACAACTCTCAACAAGAGACCAAACGACACTAAATTAACAGCTAGATGTCACCGTACTGTCTTCAACAATGAGCAAAGCCCATACCGCACAGTCAGCTATAAAAGGCCCCGAATTCACAAATGTAAAACAATCCAAACGCGAAAACTAACGCCTTAATAATTCTACAAAAAATGAACGAAAAACAATTATGTAACACAGCAACAAACGACAACCACTAAATTACAGGCTCCTGACTTGGGACAGACACATACATACAGAATGTAGCGGGGTTAAACATGTTAGCGGGATCCCAACCCTCCCTTAACCTGGAACAGTGGTGTAACAGTACAACATAAGAACGAACTATAAAATTTTCGAAAAAGGCTTAACTCATCAGATAGATATACATAAAAATGCATCTAACAAAAACACAGATAGGACGTGACCGGGTACTTGTACATCCCAACAACAAAAAGACACTAAGTACAGATCTGGAAGTACTCGCAGTTATTGACAGCTAGTTCAAAGCCAATAACAACTAATAAGAAAAATCATGCATATAAGACTAAATTATCAATCAGTACACATCCAACATCCAATGGATTTAGTGTACAGACGCCATAAACAGTCAGAGATAAACATGACCTTGTGCAATACCAAGATACAGGAATCGACAGATTGTAGATCCATGAAAGTGCATAGGTATATAACAATAGTATTTAGTTTGCTTTTAATTTACTGATAACAAAATCAATATTAATACCAATAAAAACAATATTCAAAGATATAATAACAGTGTTGAATTGGTAACCTTTTAAAATAAGTTTATTTAAAGGATCGATAAGTTTACCAGGATCGTTTCTACATTTCCGGTCACGGTAAACAATATCTCCGTAAACATGAGGATGTGCTATCCCGTTTGAATTATGTTTTCTACAGGTACAACCAAACTTCAAAACCAAATCATTATATCTATAGAAGAATTTAGTAAAAGTGTTAAGTTATTTAATTACATCAACATAAGTCTATATCTTTTAATTTGACAATTCTAACAATTCGAAATAATTATAGTTAAAATTAGACTTTCTAAATATTTAAGTATTACATGAAGAATAAATAGCTATGAAGAAAAAACATAACTGTGTAGGTGTCACACCAACAATCAATCCAATCATCACCAACAACGTTTTGTTAAAGTAGGCAACCTCTGACAAAACATTGCACTTTACACATTGATGCGTTAAGCTCTATGTTGGTGACCTGGCAGCGATTTGTTGGATATTGCTTACCTTATTGTCATACTAGAGGAGAACAAGGTGAAGTTCATTTGCATTAGTTTTAAAATCAAAAATCGAATACTTAATAGATTTGTTGTTAAAATTATTTGGTTTGATGTATTGTCTTTTACAAAACTAAATAAGAAAGAAAATCCGACAACTTTATTCAAACATAGCATAAATAGGTAGCATGGTTTTTTCTACATTCTAATGTTTTGCAAGCAATAATATGTTCGTTTGGTTTTATAATGGTGAGAATATCTCAATATTGCAATAGGTGTCTGATTTTATTTGACACAAAAACACCCATACAAAATGGTATCTTTAAATTTGAGAAAAAACAAGCGTTAAGAATGAAATAACTTTAAAGCAGGACTGTTATATGAAATTCTATTTGAATGTATTTATAATGAACAATCTCTATATATGCACTTCACAACTTTGAACTTCACTACAATTTTCCAAGAGATAAAGGACTTGTATTGCTCATTACAAAGTTTCAGATATATAGACATAGGAATGGAAGATAGAGACAAGTAAATGTCTACATTTCTGATAAACACACACATTACACCAAGCTAAAAGCGTTAAAAGCAGGACAGACAATCAAAAGGCCTTAACACACTACACCGAAATGAACGAACACTACCTAAAACCGGTGGTGATAGAAGTTGCTCAGAAAGTGTAAGCAATCTTCAACAATATCAATTTTCAATCATATTTGATAAAACAACTGTTGGTTTGAAGTCTCATCTTTGACATAGATCCCATATTGCATTTAGGTAATAACCTCTTAGCAATGAAAAACCTTAATGGTTTTCCGAATAAGTATGCTAAACATGTCCTCATTTATACAACATTACAAACCTAAATTGAGGTTAAACATTCTAAGACTTATTTATATTGAATATACATATGTGCTATTTCAAAAAAAAAAAAAAAAACATTGGTCATATAAACAACAGTCGTTCTGTACAAATTTAAAGAAGCAAGCATAGTAAAATAAATCATGTAACCCTAAATATAAAACAAAATCATATATGATATTTTTTTTCAATTTAAATGACATTTTTAATATTTTCATTGTATATCCTCACACATTGAACAAACTAAATTCTAACCAGTACGTATACATTCTTCATTCCATGACAGTGATTTCAACACTTTACTGGCGATGAGGAGTATGTTCTTTAAATCATTACACTCTGTAATAAATTTATCAAAATTGTATAAACTACTACGAAGCAAACAAAGAACTAGGATAATAAGAAACACGTGTACCTTAAGTTTGTTCATCATCTGTATAAAATATATATATAAAATGGCTGAATAATAGCCTACGATAAATCTTACGGGGCGATGGATCATATAAATATGATACAGTACACTACAAAATATAATATATAACCAGTCTAAAAGGGTACAACATCACCAAAAAATGACAATAAACGAACAAATGTAACTATAAATATTTCGGATAACAGATATCCTTCATCAGTATGAGCACGATGTAAAATGAATCAGATCAATCTATTATGATTATTAAACTATAGCAATCTTGAATTCTATACAATAAAAAAAGTGAAATAGTTTTACCCGAACATCATATGTAGAGATACCACACGACTTGAACCATCCTGCAGTTGAACAGCTTTTATTAGAGGAGACGTCAGCTCTAATAAAAGCTGTTCATTTTTATTTGGGATGATAAATACGCAGCCTCTGTTTGACATATTCTACCAGCTTATATCGATCAGTGCTGTTTTTTGGGAATGTATTCACACGCAGTTGTTGTAACATCTTGACTGACGTCATTTTGGAATTTTAGAGTTGTGCCAGTTCATATCTCTAATTACTATTTTCATTTTCGGCATATCTTTGAGTCGTTTTTTTGAAATTTTAAAAATTTATTAGCGTCTTTACATATGATGTTCGGGTGAAACTATTTCACTATTTTTATTGTATAGAATTCAAGATTGCTATAGTTTAATAATCAGAATAGATTGATCTGATTCATTTTACATCGTGTTCATACTGATGAAGGATATCTGTTATCCGAAATATTTATAGTTACATTTGTTCGTTTATTGTCATTTTTTGGTGATGCTGTACCCTTTTAGACTGGTTATATATATATATATTTATATATATATGTTACAGTGAATTTGTATAATCAGGGATTATGTAGAATCCCTGATTTTTCAGGGATTATGTAGAATCACCAAAATCATTAGTGATTATATATAATCCCTGAAAATGACCAGTGATTTTACATAATCACTGAACATTTATATAATTATTCTACAAATTCCCTAGTATGATTTCAGGGATTATCAATAATTCAAAGATCCTGTGTTTGATAAAAATTAAATAAAGATAACTTGTCGTTTGTGTTTTCTTATTCCTTGAAAGTTTAAGTGAACAGTAAGTATTTAAATTGTTTAAAGCCTCCTACCATCTCTTATATTTCATATAGATTACACTCTTTACATCCTTATACATTAACATAAGATTTGGGCTGGTGGGCATGGATCTAAAAAATAACAAAACTTAAATATCTGACGATGATATGCAATCTATTTAATTTCAAGTTCATCATGGTTTACCAAGATCATTTATATGACAAAAAATGTTCAAACTGTAAATCCACAGTGCATTTTATTTGAAGTAAAACAAATGGCGAGGAAGGTTATGAAACCTCTGTGTGTATTTTGTGTTCAAATGAACAAGAAATTCAAACTGAGAGAACTGACGCAACTAAATGTATAGAAAAATTCGTAAGGGTTCCGCGGAACCCAGTGTCTCGCCTACTTTTGCTGTTGTCTATGTTTTCAGTGTGATAGGAAAATGCACATGATAGATTAATTTAACAGTTACTGAAATGGTTTATGTATCTAAAAAATGTTTTAAAAACTTTAACTGCAGACTGAATGTAATGTTAGCTGGAAAAAAAAACTAAGTCCATTTATAAGTAATGTACGGATAAACAGGAAATAATTTTAAATTATTTCTTTCTAGATACTAGCTTTTGATCATAAACAAGTTTCTGTCCAAGTTTGGTACAAATCCAGGATAGTTTAAGAAAGTTATTATTATTTTTTAAACTTTAACCACAGAGTGAATGTAATGTTTGTTTTTTAAAATATTGTGCTTAATATTTTAATATTATATGCTTAATAATTTAGTATATTGTTCCTAACATTTTGATATGTTGTGCATAACATTTTAATGTATTCAAGGTTGTCATTTTAACATATTGTGCTTTACATTTTACAATCTATATGTTTATAATGATGTTTTAATATGATTTTAAAGAATGAATTACTTAAATTTTATCCATTTTCTATATAAATGAAACTAATTCTTCATTTCAGTTATTCTGTATAATCCCTGACTATTTTTCTAGTGATTATACATAATCCCTGAAAATTTTAGTGATTATATATAATCCCTAAACTAACCAGTGATTCTACATAATCCCTGAACATTTTAGGGATTCTACATAATCACTGATTATACAAATTCACTGTAACATATATATATTATGATAATCTCTATTTACGATGGTTTCAAAGAAACACACACATAACCCGATACAATACTATATGTCTTTCTATTGAGTGCAATAATCATTTATCATATCTTTGAAGATAATTAATCAGTAAAAAAAATGTTTAATTAATAATTGACCTCTAGTGTATATATTTTTCAATGTCCTAAAAACAATATATAAACCGTGTAATAGGAATGTCAAAAGATGGACATTGCTTATGGATAGAATAGTTTTAATATATCCAATATTACCATCACAAACCACTAAGTATAAATTCAACTCGCTTCATATTGTCCTGCAGCTAAAGCTACTTCTTCTGTCATCGTTCCGCCTGTAAATAACAATACAAGAAGATACAACATTTGCCCAAAGAGTCATTCAATATCAGACTTCACAAAAGCAGCAACCGTCATAAAAAAATTCTGATAGAGACATTAGCAAACTTGCTTTGTCAATATCTTGTGTGTACGTGGGGGATGCAACTTAACATCAAAGGGATGCTTGATTGTTGCTATAGCATGCATGCAGTAAAATGTCCACCTTTGAAATAATGAGGTTTATCTATGGCAAAGATTAAAACACGATGGTCACTGTCAACTGTGTTAGACAAGGCAAAGCTAAAACTATAGTACTTTTTATTTAAATTCAAGCAAATATATGTTAATAATTAGTAACCAGCTATGTATCATGCAGATTACGCACAAAATCTATACATTTAAGGCATGAATACAAAGGATGACATAGGTTTATTGTTATTGATCAAATATTAAGTGCCAACCACAATGATCGAAACAATTGGAGCCAACTGACTATATGTCCTTGCAGTATGTATGTCCATGTGTTGTATGCATCCTTATATCAACTGTATTTTCGTAGTATATGGCCAAGTCAGTGATGAAATGTGGCTTATATTAGGAGTCTGATTGCACATGGTATGTATTGATAAGAATGTATCTTTATTCTAAGCCTTTATGTCATGATTAAGTTTACAATGTGATTGCAAATTAGTACTGTCCGTTTTGTTTTGAAAATTATGACCAAAAGCAATTCCTCATTGTTTTAAGTCCAAGAAAAACGTTGACTCTCCCAAAAGAATATGCAATAATTTTTATGTTAATGTATGAAAAAATCATACATAAAGACTTTGTTCATTATTGTAAATAATTAAGTTTTTTTTTTCAATTGACCATTGCTTTTGCATGGCTTATTGATGATTCTATGGACGGAGGTAATTTTAATAGAAGACTGCAAAAAAATTTAACACAGCAAGGAATTAAGACTGGACCGAAATAGAATCTCAATTAAACTGATATATTATCAAGACTAAATCGAAGATAAGATTAAGAATAGAATGAACTAGAAATAAGATTATAATAAAATAGAAACAAGAATAGAATGAAATAAAAATAAGATTAGAACGAAATAATAAAAAGATTAGAATAAAATAAAATTAAGACTAGACTTAGTTAATTATGGCTTAATTAACTTGACATTATCAAATATTATTGACTAATCGTTTGCGATATAAGAACGGCTGATGGTGGTCGGTTAAAGTGATAAGCGGAACCCACACTGAAATCTGCTGGACATTTGCTGAATCGGAAATAGTTTTACATATATGGTCTGGGGACACAGTTATCGTCCTTTGATTTTCGTTGTCTACAAATAGAGTTCCTGGTGATGACAGTGTATAACTTTTTTTTTTTACTTTTTTTTTAATACACCTCCCAGATTTATTTCTTTATATTTTATGCATACAATAGTAAGTAGGGGGATAAAATTACATGTAAAAAAATGGGGCATGAATTTTTAGGTAAAGTGGTGATTTGGTCCTGTTTGAGAAGGTCAAAAATTAGTATGCCTGAAGCTGTCAAACTGAATTGCAGACCCCCTTATCATAAAATTGTCCATATTTTGAGTTAGAGCCGATAGACTTTTCTATAATATTGATAGAATTTGTCCCAAAAGTAGTACATTACACTGTAAAAATCATTTTTGGATAGAGCACGTGCGATTGTTTTAATTATAGTGTTTTGGTCTTAAAAAAATGCACTACGAAATAACTGTGTGCTCAGGTTATAACATGCTTTTTGTATTCAATTTTTCGACAAACGTTTAAATAATTATCTTATGAATATAAGAGATTTAGCTTAAACGTCATCGATTGTTTGATTGACTGATTGGCGTTTAACGCCACTTTCAGCTTTTTCATGGCGTTTAGTTTTTATTGGTGAAGTTAGCCGGAGTGCCCGGAGAGAACCATCGACCTTTGGGAGGAACACTGACAATCTGAGTCAATTAGGATTGGAATCGAGTCCACCTGCCACTTGCGGCATTCACACTCATAACCTTAGTATTGACAGGCTAGTGATACAGTAGTTCTACTACTTAGACCTCTCGGCAGTCGAGGCCTCCCCTGACCTTAATGTTGTCTATACATTTGTATTTACAAGAACTGATCTTGAGGTTGTCATCGACAATATAAAATAGTTACTCGAAATATTTATATTTCAGACTAGGCATAATAAAAATTTTACTTAGCCCTAGTTCAGTTTAAGGCTAGTCATAACTGATTTAGACTAGACATAAGAAATAAGAAATAATTATTTATGAATTACATACCGCGTCATACACTTTCATCGCTTACCTTGCTACATGAGTTTGCTTCGCTAGTATGATGCAAATATTCTTTAAGATATCACGTCGTTATGACGTGGCATTTAAAATCTATTTATAACCGTGGAATAGGTTTAATCGAAAGTACTACATGTAGCTTGTAGACAGTGTTGTTTTTCTAAACATTGTTATACATAGACAGCTTGGGTACCAAAGTGATATAAAACTTCTATCTGAGTGCTTCAGTTAGACGAATAGATAATTACTTGAGATGTTCGGGAAAACTTCATCAATAATATCATGATCCTCAGATATCATGACGATTGATATTTACACGAACGGTAAAAGCATAATGAACCGTTTTGAAATTTTTGTAAAATACTGTTATTCAAATGTCTATACATTCCTTTGACTAGACAATGAATCATATCAAAATGGTAGCAATTGTCGGTAGAAATCCACATGTTGAATACATTTTCTCGGTCAGACATTTCCTACAAACACACAAGCGACACCCTAAGGGAAGAATTTCTATAAAAAAAAACTAATCAAACATTTCACACTGGGAAGTGTAAGTTTTAATGGTCTTTTTATTGTATGTTCCATATTGATAAAGTACAATTAAAGAATAATTCAGAAAATAGATCGAACTACATAAAACCCTGGCGCATTGGGATATTGACTAACTAACTTTGTTCCTTTCTGCTGTTTAATTTTTCCTTAACCCCTCTCAAGTTTACGTAGTTGATTATGGAATAATGCTTTCGAATGTTGATGACAAAAACTCATATATATTTGATCTAAAGATACTTATTATTCGCAATATTACAAACCTCGCAATCATTTCTTAGTTTACAGTAGTGTGAAAAAAAATTATAAAGTAGAATTCTTTAAAAAAGGTAAAAGCCCTGATGCAAGACCTCAGGTATTCAGAATTGTAAAATCATGAAATTGTGCAACAATAGGTGTGTATTTAAACCTTTTACCTGCAATGAGGTGTACAGTTTAGGCAAAGAAAATGAAAGATGGATTAACACATAATTCAAATCAAAATTGTAAATTAATAATCCTTCCTATTCTCTAAAGCTGCATGTTAATAAATCAATCATTATGAAGATTAAGCATTTGAAAAGAAGCATTAATTGTTTTTTTTAAGGGGATGGTAGCTTTGTCTTTGTAGTTTGATCAGTAATTGAAAAATGTCCTGTGAATCTCAAACTTGCTTAACTGAACCAAAGTTATAATAAATAGACATGGTTTAGATTGATAGATTTGTAGGATAATGACTTAGATTCCGAAGTGTGTCTTTTTTGTGTTAAAAGTATGCTGATTATAATGTCAGCAGATTTAACAACAAAACCTAATACTAACTTCTGTTTAAAATTGCAAAATTGACGAAAAGAAAAACTCTTCTTCATTAACATGTGTTTGTTTATTTAATAAATTTGTAGTTAGCCGGATTATTAGCTTCTTAAAGCCATAACTCTTGCGTAGTAATGTACTCTGTTCATTGCGACAACGCCGTAAATTTGCATACAATGATTTTTTTTAAATTTTACATTATACTAAAGATGTGCATATCAGGTTCATGGTTAATTACCGGAATTCCAAATTTTCATCTGTTAACCATGAAATCAGGGTAACAAAAACGTAAGGAAACATCATAGTAAACTATCTTAACCAAAATATTAAACCTGGGAATGCACAGGTATCACACTATCAGCATGTCCATGTTCTTTGCTGTGTAACTGGTTGAAAATCATATTTTGGCATTTAATTTTTTCTGTGTAAAACTCGTAGAGGAATCTATAATGCAGATTAACAGTCCTTCGAGGAGTGAGCTTTTCGGAAAAATGTAGTGTGTCTAATTAAGAAGTATGTTCAACCGATGCACACATATTTTAATGCTCCGACTACAGAAGTAGAGAGAAGCATGATATATCCGTATCAGGTTAAGGTTTATTGGTAAGGTAATTTAGCAGGAGGTTCAAGTCCCATTAACTTGAAGCTTAGTACAAATGTTAAGTATGTTCTCAATTGTTGAAGCCAAATAGAACACAAAGTGGAAGTGCACTTATAACCGAAAAATATAAACAAGTGTGCCAATGAAGGCTTTGAAATCTATGACGAGGTAGACAAACTTAAGTGTTGAAATCTCGCAAATTGATTAGGGCGAGATACATCAAGGTAACAAACAAAAAACGGAGAGAATCACATGAATCCAAACAGAAGCGATTAAGAATAGCCCTTATTGTGCTACATATTGGAATTTCTTTTGTCTTAATATAGTAAAACATATTATTAAGGTAGTGACGTGTACCATTAAAGCATATTTTTCATGCACCAATTTAACATATGATACGGCTAAATCATATATTGTACAAAACCATGTCATCAGCACTTTCCGTTTTTGCCATATGTTCAAGCGTTCGTACAGTGCAATTTCTTATAACAATCAAGTTTATAGTCAAGGATGAGCAAGTACTAATTAATCAAGATGTGACGATATTTTCATATTATGATTTCTTAATAATAAAATAATGAAAGTAAACAAGGAAAACTTTTACAACACAGAAAACCAGTCACGTATCAAACGCACTTTAAAATATTAACGGCGTATTAATCATAAAAACTGAAAACAACACGTTATAAATTTCATGCGTCCGAAGCGATAACAAGCCTTGTTTCCAAAAAAATCAAGTGAACATGATTAAAAAAGGAAAAACCAAACTCTTTGCATGTGATTCAACAGTACATGTATATCCAATAAAGCCATATTAAATGTTTGATTTATATCTGAAGTTTTTTATATCACCAATTGACCACAATTACGCTTACTGGTTTTTAAACAATCAATCATACCAACTCATAGAGTACCTCAAAATACTTCATCCGCAAAAAACTGTTTTAAACAAGAAGATTAAATGTGGTTAAAGAAACACATTTTTTTAAATGAATAAAAAAAAAAAAAATGCATGAGGGTTCATACTTTAGTTTGGAATAACAGGCTGCCATCTGCAAACAGACATCATTTTGCTTTTTAATGTTTAAATTAGAGAAGACTCACTCCATAAGGTAAATTAGTTAGACTTTGAAAATCATATTCATACCTTATATAACTATAGTATATTCCTTAACGAATTTTGAGCATTTAAGTATCCCTTTTTCAATAATGGCAAACTATTTTCTTCTCGATGTTGACAACAATTGATTTGCATAATAAGCAAAATGATGCCCATTTGCAGAAAGCGGCAACTTATGAAACTGTAAAAGCTTCAAAACATATTAATTGAAGTTTAGATTGATGAAAAATTTCATTTATGTATAAACGATAAATAAACTCAATTTTGGCATTAGGGATTCCATAAGCTTTAGATTTCCTTTAAAGCAATTTCATAATTTTCTAGGATTTTCTAAGAATTTGAATTTTGTGGAAATGTGGTGCAATAAACCTCTTCTTTTGATTTTTAATTTTTGTATTTTGTTCCATAAGAATAATACGATTTTTAGAAGAAAAAAAATATCACACGAGAACCTGAAGAAGTAAGAATGCTCAATTCGTTCAAAAAATAGAAAGCAAATGACTTTTGATGTAGACTAAATGGAAATTGCACGGTACAAATTATCGACCAACTTGCAAAAAAGAAAGTTCAGATAAATAGCTTTGGAATGATGTATTATATAAAGGTATAGTATGTTGGTGCATTACAGTAGTTAGTTAAATAGAGACTTTTTGGAAAATGTCACTCATCTTCGCAGGTAAACGTTGATATTTTGCGTAAACCAACTTTGAACAATGCACGTTATTTTGATTTCTAATACATTTAATACTTTAATTGCAAATAAGAACTTGTCTTTCAGTTCAAAATATTTTGAAGTTATAATACTGGTAAAATATATTTTATAATTTGTTATAAATTTTACTGTACATAATTATACATTATAGCAGAAATACGAGTACACCTTCGTAGTTGCGTTCTTATATATCAAATAAGATATTCTACTCATACAACTCATAAAATAACTTCCGTGTGAACTAAGTAACAAAACGGTTATACAATCAAATTATGACGAAAAAAGCTCAAAATAATATCAATTTTCTATCCATCACTGCAAGCCAAAGACAAACACCTGTCCTGGGCGTTTCCCGTACAGTACGCGCGTTTTTTTAACAAGACTAGAAAGACGACAACGATTAATCACGTTGAATATAACTGAAAAGCGGTTGATTTTGTCAGTTTCTATGGACTTCCCCTTTTTGAGTTTGCCTTGGGGTATATTTTTTATACTTTTATTAATAGAGGCGTACGATACCAAAGGGATAATCAATCTCATAAGTAAGTAGATATGATAATACATCTAGCTATTTCAAAATATTTAAATCCTTTTTTACTTGAACGACACTCAACGTTTACATGAATTCATATTTAAATATACACGAAATTAAAAGCCCAGCTTTTTTTCATCGTCGTTAATTCTTTTGAAGGAGGAGAAGGATATTTGCCTTAACAAATTTGAATAAGGTGACAAGTATTATTTTGAATATCGTTTTGTTTGTACAAAGGAGGAAGATATCAAACTGACAATAACAAATCATTTTGATGAAATACAGATAAAGACTAGAGATACTGTCACATAACAAACCAAACAACCGTGAGTAATCCCAAAAGATCAAGAAGAGTATGCAGAACCTGCTCCACTACTAGCTTATTTCAAATGTATAACTTCGGTGATAAGTAAAATCTGGAGATATGACGCATTGAAGACATGCAAATTGAGACTAAGAGAATTGTCACAAATCCACGAAAGTACGAAAACATTTAAACTGTTGACCTCCACTTTGCTACTTGGAACCCTTGGTTCGATAACTTCCTTGTAATAGTCAATAAATGAAAGTATATTATCTTTACAATCACACAAGAAATTAAAGGTAAATGGCAAATTTTTGTCATTTTCTTTAGAATTCATGTATTAGGTATGCTTCTTGAGAAAAAATATCCAATCTCCAAAGAGAGAAAAACAGCTGCTTTCCAAAAATGCCATTGTTCGTCGAAAGCTCGCCTCTAAACGCAGGAAAAAATAAGCATCTTGGTGACATAAGTTTCAGAGAGCTGTTTATTAAAATGAAAGTCCATTTTAAAAAGTATCATTTGTTCTTATTAATACAAAACATGTTGGTTTTTATGACGATTATACAATAGTATATCTAGTACAACTCATAAAAACTGTTCACCATATGCATCAGTAAATTTATTCTGGATAAAAATACCGAATTCAATAACTTAAAGTCTTAATACGTTTCTTATATACGACCTTTTTTCTTTTCTTGAAAATTATATTAATGAGGATTACATACCAGTAAAAATTGGTGTGGTCAACAATCGTCCGTCAGTCTGAAATTCACGAGGAAAACAAATGGAAAAATAGTTCAGAAAAAATATTTCGAACGTATACGGTGTTCTCAAGTTGACACTTCTATCTGCAAGAATTGATCTATTCGATCCACAGTTCTATATTCCGCTGCAAAACTCGACCTGTTATTGCTTGTGGCTTTATGATTGACAACTATTAAGAAAAACGTCACGTAACATGCAGTTTTTAGTTGTATAACATTGAATAATGCAGCATAAAATTTTAATAACATAAAAGATGCTATATTTTCTTAAATTATGGAAGAACTATATAGATTGAAAAGTCAGGAATATTTTTATTCTAGACGACGATGATCTTGTTGATATACTAGGAACTAGAAATGATACAGCAAAATAATTCGATTCTACAGTCTGGTCTTAAATGCTGTTATGCTTGCCGATAATTCGCTTCCGTAATGTTACAATTGAAGAAAAGAAAAACATTGTAAAATATATCCTTGGAAATCCGTGACACAAATATACCGTAACAGTTATCACATTAATGATGAAGTCGGTAAAAATTTCGAATGGATTACCTCAACTTTACTTTTATTTCAAAAGCTTAATTGTAGGCAAAAAAACATCCTGATATGAAGAACAAGCTCCGAAATATCGTTCAAACTGGGTTATATATACGTCATATAGAAGTTTAGCTGAACTAGTTAGAAATTAAAAGTTTTTTACCATTTTTGTTGCGTTCAACATAGTCACCAAACGTTCAATAATTGCCTTTGAGGGCATAACTCATAAAGCAGAAAGTTAATGTACAGAACGATTCTAGTTGCTATTCCTTCTTTTTGAGAAGCTCCTGTATCAAGCCTGCATTATTTAAATGACGGAAGAAGTCGTCTAGAAGAGGAGGACATTTGGTTCCCTAAGGCATGCCTATTATGGGTTGAAAAACATGTCCGGCAAACACAACACGTATGTTGTCAATACAGCTTTAGATATATTTTGTTTTAATTAGAGTGATATTTAGTACGTGTCATAAGGGTATATGTTACGTTTTCAAGTATTTTGTCAATACCTATATTTTTCATCAAACAATTAATATGCCAAAATTACAACTCATTAGGGGATTTGCACGAGGGAAATTAACATATTTGGAGACGGGGAAATTCCCGATCTTTGCAGATATATGTGATAATCCTAGACCATTTTTTATGTTAATGTGTATAAGCGACCTTACAGCCTGAACTAACATTGAAGGAATATATACTTTTGTGACGTTTGTTTATTGTCAGATATAAACCTTTACTGAATCAATAAGTCTAAAATAATTGTGTGTTTTGTTAACACATTTTGTAGAGAAGTGGTTTTGATGATGTCAAGGTCATCAATTGAAACGTGGTCGTTTGAAAAAATACTTTATAAAAATAAGGAGATAAGTATAAGTTAACAATGATAAAACTATCCACCAAAGTTCAAATAAAGTGAATGTAAGCAATTATAGGCAACCGGACGGCCTTAAACAATGAGAAAAACTCAAACCGTATGGTCAGCTATAAAAGACCCCGACATGAAAAATATGAAACAATTCAATTGAGAAACTAACGGCCTAATTTATAAGAAAACAATTAACGAAAAACAAATATGACAGACATGATCCAACGACAACCACTGAACTATAGGTTCCTGACTTGGGACAGGCACATACAGCATATGACGCGGTTAAACATGTTTGTGAGCGCTCAACACTCTTCCAACCTGGGAAAGTGGTATAACAGCACAAGATAAGAACAAACTATAAAAATCCGTTGAAAAAGTCTTAACTCATCAGATCAATATAAAGAAGAAAAACATCAAAGATAAACACAGACCGGACTTAGCAGGATATTTATCCATCCCTCATCCCTAACAACAAAGAGGACACTAAGTACAGATCTGAGAGTACTCGAAGCTAATGACATCTAGTTCAAAGCCAATAACAACTGATGGAACAATCATGTATCTAAGACTAACAGTAGTATACCGCTGTTCAAAAGTCATAAATCGATTGAGAGAAAACAAATCCGGGTTACAAACTAAAAGCACTTGGTACAGGACATTTTAAGAAAAAATGGTGGGTTGAACCTAGTTTTGTGGCTAGCCAAACCTCGCGCTTTTATGACAATGTTAAATATACCACTAAAATGACAACACTAAACGACAGGAACACAGCACAAACATATGCAAGAACATTGAGGACAAAGAAATACATAAATAAATAATGCATTAGTACATTTCGACATGTTAACCACAGAATAACAACGAACACGTAAAATAATTTAGGACAGTACACAAACAACATAACAGAATTACGAACTGTCCGTCACACGAATGTATCAACGTAACAAAAGTGACGTCACAGGTAAATTTAAAAAAAAAATGGATATAAATCAAGATTCGGTTTGTGATTGTGTTATTTGATGTATTTTATAACAATTACAAGAATATTTATATAGAATTGTGTTAGTAATTAGAAAATTAATTGTATTATCTAGCTATGTCTGTATTTCTTCTAAATCAAACTGTAAAACAAATAAATGGTGTACATATAGTTGCTTTAAAACTAAAATTATATAAATGAACTGGGTGATAAATTATCTTTACTTTTACATACGAATAGAAAATGAAAAAAAAAGAATTAAAACTACAAACAATAAGACATTCAACAATATCCGATCAGAATTACAAATACAACATCATAACTAAATACATGAATGTTGGATAAACAAATACCGTGACACGTCTTATAGCAATGCGAATTCACACTCAGCAAAACAGTCATATTCGGGAATAGGTCATTTTCGGTACTTAAAAGACCAGACGACTTGAATGGTAAACCACAATTTAAAACATGGTAAAAATAACCTTAGTTAGTTTAGACACAGACACATCGTATGGATCAACCAATTCGTGATGGTGTCCATAAAAATTTACAAAGTGTCATTTTTAATCTTTCCTCCTCATAACTCTGTTGGAGCAGTTTCTGCGTAAGGAGCACATTCCTGTATATGAAGTCAGTATAGTGCGAACATGCACGAGCATAACGTATCAACTGAGATATGTAAACACCATACGATGGGACAGAAGGTATGTTACTGCTGAGAAATGGGAAATTGATAATTGGGAAGTTGAAATCGTCCCGTTTGTCATAGATTTTTGTGTGAAGTCGTCCATCTGTGTCAATATTGAGGAAAAGATCAAGGTATGAAGCAGTCCTTCTAGTATCAATAGTATCCTTAATTTCAAGTTCACTGGGATATACGAGATGTCAAGCATTTTGATAATATCATCTTCAGTATATTTTCTGGTAGATTCAGTGTGTTTCTTCACAAAATAAGAATTATTATAACCCGAAACAAGAACTTTGTATCTACAATTCCATTTTTATAGAAAAAGCTCTGTTTAATGAGATGGTGAAGTCGATCTTTCAATTGACCATGGGGAATAGTAGTGTAAAGCGCAGAAAAATCAAAAGTCTTAATGTTGCTACAAATTACAGAGATTGTGATCTAAGATTTAGCAGTAGATCTTTAGAATTTTTGAGAATCCACATCTGGTTAACACCACTGGTAGAATATATCTCATCACAATATTTCTGAAGGCCATTTTTTACTGTAGAACGAATAGTAGTCAGTACTTTAGAACGATGTTTAGTCGAACATTTTGATGATCCAGCTATGTATCGTTTTGTGAAGTTTTGGTATCCAGTATAATGACGGTAAATTTTCTTCGTTTTCTTTGATGTTGATACCAAAAGAAGCTATTACCTATATCATGCTCACCTGTTTTCTTTATTGATCGACACAACATAGATAATGCCAATGAAGCAGCAACAATAATACCAAATGCACTATACCCTTTATTTTTGTCTAAATAGAAAAAAAAAATAATTGTGACAATGAAGTTAAAAGAAAACAATTGCCTAAATACAGCTAAATACATGTTACTAGCAAGATAGATTTTCAACAACATACAGGTGTCACTCAGTATGACATGTCTCACTTGTCCTGTCTATAAAAGTTGTGATTTAATCAATATTTAGGTTTTCATTAAAAAGTGAATTAATCGTGAGCACAGAAACTAACTATACATCGACAGGCATCTATAACATACATAATTTCAGTAAATGACCATAAAACTGAACTAGACGGGGAAGTTTCAGGGCTATTCATTTCTTTAAATTACTTTATACAATAAATTATATGTAAGGTAACACATATGTAGTATATGTCGGTATGGAGTCATGTTTCTTTCTTTTTATAATTTTTATAAAATTTCGTAATAGAATGTAATTTGATTTTATCATATAGTATATTTCTGTTGTTCAACGAATCACTTTGGCCATTTAAAAATCAAGAATAGGTTTGCATTTGCCATTACATCCTTTTTATACAAATGTTAATTCAATTTGCGTTCAAGTAAGACGCACCACCTAGTAACAAAATAATTAACTAATTCGTATATTTATCAAATACGTTAATATATAATTTCATCTATCTTGTTCATGTTGTTGATAATTAATGCTGCGAGTAGGAAACGTTACCCCAGTTCGTTTTTTTTTTACTATTAAGAAGAATCAAAACAATCGGAAAGCCTAATTAATTGAAGAGCATTAAAAACAAAATTAAAAAACGTGCTACTTTATATAGATAATTAAGTAATACGTACCGTTGCAATGATAATCGGAAAAGCCCAAAGCTAATGGAACAACAAAGATAATCACACAGAAAACAAATACACAAATGAGACTGGCAGCTGAAAATAATGTTATCTATTATTTTTTATATGACTGATATTCTTGAAGCATTTTTTTACAATTGTTTTATATAGTACGTAAATTGTTTCGTTAAGGGTCCGTGGTCTTGTATCATAAGTCGTTGGTTGTAAACATAACATCCCTCAATGAATAAACTTATTTCAAAATCAAAATAACAACATTATTTATTGTTTGATAATTTTGTACTGTTTCTAAGATATAAGTTTCGTTGAAGATTTTGCTCGTCTTAAGTAATTTGTCCTTTATATTATAGTTGTCAAGTTAAAAGTAAATGCCAATATTGGTAACAAAAAGAAAAAGACAACTTACGAGCATCTACAATTGAATCGGTGAAAGAAGCAAAAGGACAAAGAGAGGCAACAGATAACAAGGGGACATTCAAAAATCATAAATGTACAAAAATTGACAACACAATGACAAAAAGCGATAGACGATGAAAAAACAAACAAGCCCATAAAACCCTTAAATAAAAGAGTTGACTAAAGATAACTAGCCCAACCAATAAAATGAATGTTGTTATTTTCACTAATCTCTCATCATACAGTTATCATGGTAGTTACAATATAATTACTGTAAACGATTATTAAAAGCAGAAGATAACTATTTCAAATTTAAAAAAGATTTGAACGGAATGTGGTATTTACACACAAATACTTTTTTATTTGGCAATCTGCAGATTACATTCGTTCTATTGACGTTAAATAATGATAACCTATATTTATTTAGACATTTATTACGTATCGCTGACTGCTAACCATAATCCCCAATAACCATTTGCCTGCGCGTAAACGTCCCTCAGACGACTTTGTCAACATCATTTCTTATTTGTTTTTCAGCTGGTTTCAAAGTTCTGCTATCGATTAAGTGATGGCAGCGTTGTCCTTTGAATTTTATCAATTTAATTAATTCCCCTGCTTCTGTAAGATATGTCCTTATCTATCACAATTATGAGACTCTGATGTTTATACTTAAGAATTAACTTACCGTGACATATATCATAAATCTTTTTATTGGCATTTAAACATTTTGAAAAGATATGTTTCACTGAAACGACAAACAACTATTAAACATTTAAAAAATCATAAATTGCTATAGCTGCTAAAACTGCTATATAGAGAATGAACACTTTATTATTTCATGCGTCCGATGCGCTTTTCTGGATTAAATGTAATCAGGATTGCACAAAACCAAATATAATGATAGTGACATATACAAATAGTGGAACATATATCTAACGGGTAACGCTTTTTTTTCTGTGGTTACCAATCTTGATACATGTTTGTGCATATATAATATATGTTGCCTAAAACAGGCTTCGTAAAAGAAATAATAATATGTATAGACACAAGAGACAAGAGACAAGTTACATCATCTAGCCCATTTACAGTGAACTGTAGTGAGGTTTAAAAAAAGATGCGACGAGGATAATAAAATCACTACAAGTTACTACAGTTGTAATAATCTTTTAATCTTTTAATTAATCGATACACATATACTAATTAAAAGACGGTGTGTTTAATAATTCGAAATAGTACAAACGAAAAAATGACCAAGCGATAAAACACCAGATTAAACAAAAAACAAATAACTTAATTTTCAGTGTTACAAAACGCATCAACAACTGACCACTTACTCAAGCCATCATTAAGACTATGCAATTGACACGAGCAATGTGAACACAGATAAACTGTTGAGCGTCTTTAAAAAAACACATACAATCTAATAAAAATAATAATAGTTGGTTGATAGATTGGTTGTTGGTGTTTTACCCTACAGCTTAAAAAAGAGAGAAAAAAGACAAACAGAAAAATAACGTCTAGGGAACACTGAACAGAAGCAAAATATGATCTACAAGTTTTCTGCAAAAAAAAATGGGGGATGTTTGCGGATGCAAAAGATAAGTTAACATTTCGTAAGAAAATATTTTATATATCTCAACTTGTTCAATTCGCTCGTGTATGTAACAACGTATTTGATTTATACGAAAGAAATCTCTGTATTACTGCAAAAGTATTACACCAGGGTTTTCGATATCACCAAATAGTCAACACATTTTCTAAATTTTATCATCGGTTCACGGACATCATTCGTTAATATAAATTAAAATGCAGCCATCGTATACGTTCAAGTATTTCACATCAATTCTTTTATGGTAATATTCTATACAAAGCACAACAATATCGGCATTCACTTCAAAAGCTAACCAAACCTTTTAAACAGACTTATTCAGAAGGGATATAGTTACGATACTGTTGTCAGGTCATTAAAGATGGCATATTTTGGTATTAATATTGATTCACTCATAGGATATTTGCATATGAAATAAACATATTTATTCTAAAACCAGTTGTTGGCATGATACGGGTTATGTTTTTCTCATATATTGTATGATGGTATGATACTTAACCCCTAACGAGAGGGATTGTGCTTGACTTTCATATAATGAAGACACAATCTTTCAATCAGTTTAATTGAGGTCTGGAGCTGGCATGTCAGTAACTGCTAGTAGTCCTTTGTTAATATATGTATCATTGTCATTTTGTTTAATTTCTTTTGTTACCTATTCTGACATCGGACTCGGACTTCTTTTAAACCGAGTTTTACTATGCGTATTGCTGAGTGTTTGTTTATTCTACATTAGCTAGAGGTATAGGGGGGGGGGGGTTGAGATCTCACAAAACATGTTTAACCCCGCCGCAATTTTGCGCCTATCCCAAGTCAGGAGCCTCTGGCCTTTGTAAGTCTTGTATGTTATTCTAATTTTAGTTCATTTATACGTTTTGGAGTTAAGTCTGACGTCCATTTTCACTAAACTAGTACACATTATTGTCTAGGGGCCAACTGAAGCCCGCCTCCGGGTGCGGGATTTTCTCGCTGTGTTGAAGACCCATTGGTGGCCTTTGGCTGTTTTCTGCTCTTTGGTCGGGTTGTTGTCTCTTTGACACATTCCCCATTTCAATTCTCAATTTTATTTTGTATTTGAACTAAGATACCGTTTTGATCATTATATTGACATATTGTATTTAACCAATACCTTTTCTTACAAAACAACTATTACATGAAAGGATAAAAGATATAAACACAACTGGGCAAATTCCAATCATTGTCCATACCATTGGTTCTCCCCAGCAGTTATCTGAAAAACAAATATCAGTTGAATAGAAAATGTAATGTCATTTGCCGTAATCAGTTAACTTTGGACATAAAAGATAAGCTTTCCTATATTTTTTTAATTTTTTTAATAAAGAAATGTGGTATGATTGCCAATAAGTCAACTATCCATACAAAGACAAACTGAATTAGATGTAAACAATTACAGTTTACCGTACGGCATTCAATGAGGCAAATCCGAAACCGTATAAGGATCAATAGAAAGCCTCGACATTAAAAAATGAAAAACATTTCAAACAAACAAACAAAAAAAGCAACGGCTTGATTATGAGGTAGACCTACATATCATCCAAATATTCCTCTCTTTTAACTCGTTGTTTTATGGCATGATCAGGCGTCTTTACTTGATCTGCCATAGTATTGTTGTTGCGA
This sequence comes from Mytilus californianus, assembly GCF_021869535.1. Classification (NCBI taxonomy): domain Eukaryota; kingdom Metazoa; phylum Mollusca; class Bivalvia; order Mytilida; family Mytilidae; genus Mytilus; species Mytilus californianus. The sequence continues at coordinate 2,102,317 of NW_026262688.1, read as the reverse complement.
CTTTAAGTTAAAATATCAGACATGACCGATTTTGGAGTACTCTTTCAAAGGAGCCGAAAAACCAGTAGGGAAATATTTTTGTGTGTCTTTTCGCATGTTGTCAATAAGGATAGCCACGACTGCTTGCGTGATTAGTAAATAGACAATAAGAAGAAACATTATTTGCATTAATATTAGCTTGAATGTATATCAATGAATAGAACATAATGAATATGACAAAAGTTCGAAATCTCTGATAGCACATTCACTCTTTCAAACATTGCCAGAACAATACTTAATCGTTTTATTCCTACAAAAAAATGCCGTAAAAATTATTGTTTATATATCTTTAACAGTTCCACTTTTTTATGGAATCTGACCGTGTAAAATTTTCAAAATCTTTGGTCAATTTGGCAATCAGACAATAGAACATTATTAAGATTTGTATCTATTAAACATTCTTTAATCTTTAAAAGGAAGAATGTCCTTTGGACGAAATGACAAATCAAAATGTATTATATATATGATTGGTTTCTTTCCAAAGGACTGCAAAGTCCTCAACCTCATCAAACAGGGTGAAATCTCAGTGCATTCCTTCCTGAACAGACAATCTGTCACTACAAAAGCGCTATCTGTGTGCTAATGTAGGCAGTCCGTTAACACTATATTTTACTCGGAAGGTTATTCATATCATATCTTCTTTAATGTGACAATGTGCATTTGTTCATGATTCAATATAAATAGTTAGGTACAGCCATAGCACAACAATTAGGACGTTATATCTCTATTGTTCTATCCACTATCTTCAGTTCAATTTTAACACAATTGCCAAAATTTGATCCGTACGATGTCAAGGGTCATACCTCAAACTCCTTCGAATATTTTTAAGAGCGTGTTATATTATTTACGCATGATGTTTTTCTACCTCTTTCCTTATTCTATTTTCTTAATTTAATACACAAATATAATGCCTCTATGCAATGCTTAGTAGAGTCAGACATGTCCAATTCTCTAGATACTGCTGCTTCATTCTCACAATTAAGTGTACGCAACATATATATGTGTTAAAAAAATTTTAATCACTGTTTCAATAGATGGCAGGTTAAAACGAACAAATGAATCCAAATACATTTGTAAAACTTGTCTCCAATTACCTAGGTGTATCCCCTTAATTTTGAATAATAAACTAAAAAAAATATGACAGACACGATTGACGACAATCGCTAAAGAATTGGCTCCTGACTTGGGACAAGTACATATAGAATGTGATGGGGTCATCATGTTTGTCAGAGCCAATCTCTCCTCCTTACCGTGGACATTGATGGAACAGCATAACATAAGAACAACTCGAGAAATCAAATGAAAATGGCTGCCGTCATTATTAGAGTGGTACGAGACAAAGTATTAGGCACCTTAAACTCCACAATTTATAATGCCTGTATAGACTTAGACTGTTTTATACCATGGGGTTTGAAAGGGGAAACGTATGTTAAAGAAGGGTATAATGGTTGTTGCGGACTGTAGTACTGTCCGATTTTGTTGATATTCCTGTTATTCTTTCCATGTTTTTTTACTTTTGTATGTCTTTTGGTCGTTAAATAAAGGCAACTGTAGTATACCGCTGTTCAATAGTCATAAATCGATTAAGCGAAAACAAATCCAGGTCGCAAAATAAAACCAATGTAAACACATCAACTATAAGAGGAAAACAACGGAACAACATAAACACTGAACTGCAACAAAAACAAACGTCAACATACATAGAAACGGACTATTTGATGACAACTGTCATATTCCTGACTTGGTACAGGACATTGTAAGAAAAAAATGGTGGGTTGAACCTGGTTTTATGGCTAGCCAAACAAATCAACCCGTTGGTTTTTTAATATTTTTTTTACTTTTTATTTGTATTGTTTTAAAATTTGTATGCAGGTTCTTTCTTGTATAGCTTACTTCACGCCTGGGTTGTCTCATTGTGCACAATCGTATGGTGACAAATAGTTGATTCAATCTATGTCAGTTGGACTCTGTTGGATAGTTGTTAAAGAAGCAATAGGATGATCACTGCAGCATTTTCTGGAGGGAAATATTATTACATATTGCAGTGCCACAAAAGGTGGGCGGGTTCTTTTTCCTTGTGTTTCAAACAATGTTTTCATAGTGCAAAATCAAAAAATGAGCGAGACTGGATGCATAGAAGGGTAAGTGTCTCTTGGTATAACAACAAAGAAATTTGTGTCAGTTGTGATACAACCGGTTATGGTAACATGAATACTCAAATGTACGTAGTGTCAATATCAGTTCGTCTTCTGAACCTTGTTAAAGAAAATGTTGTGCTATCTTCACACCCTTTGAAATATTTTATCCCGCAATAGTATGTTTGTGTGTCATATATTCTGTAGTTGTTGTTTGTTGTTAAATGTCATATTTGTTTTTCGATCATCCTTTCATCATGCACCAGGCCGGTGTTTTTTTTTATTTTTGAATTGTTTTGCATTCTGTCATGTCGAAGACTATGGAAACTCATTATTAGAAATATAAGGGTCTTAAATCGCCCAAGATTTACAAAAAAAAATAAAATTAAAATAAGCAGATAATTGCTATTAACTATTAGAACTGTACTAAATGATTTTTAAAATAAAAAAAAAAGTTATTGACACCACATCGGGAAGTAGAAATTACGTCATATACGGGAAAATGAGCAAAAATACAGAAATTAGGGCGTCCTTTTTAATTTATTTTGACAACTGCACCAATTTAAAATTCCAACATTTTGTCAAGTTCCAGACATTTCAAATTTAAGTTGAAACTATTTTTGGTGCAATAACTTATTGGTTGGATAATCTGAAATGTTCATTCACTATAAAAGTGAGGACGACGATACCAAAGAGATATTCAAACTTAAATGTCGAAAACGAAATAACAATGCTATGGTAAATAAAAAAAAAAAACACCAAAAAATGACCAAACGACAAACAACATACCTCGATATACAACATAGAAAATCTAAGACTGAGCAAGTCGAACACATGTAAGTTTATTTTGGACCTATGAGTTTGAATATCGTTTTGGTATCTTTCGCCTCTCTTTTGAAATATCGCGCTCAAAACTACATTAACATCGTTTTTTAATTGTTGAAAATGAGGTCATACTAAGTGATTTCATGTTGGATAACAAAATTCATATATTGTTTTTAAAAGTAGACATCTTTTACATATTTTGAGAGAAAAATAATCCACTTTTGACATGGAAACCCTTAAAGCCTTACTCCTTTGATTTGATTTTTTTTTTCTGTGGGATAGTTTTCAATTTCAAGCTAGCCTAGAAACTAGTGGAAAACAGACTATCTAGGTGTTTTTTTTTTAACTCGATGAAGGTATTTGATATGTCTTTATTGTAGCCAGGACACCTGCTCTCGTGGTAAACGTTGAGAAATATAACTTAGCGTATGACTAACGGTACGGGTTTTGCTTGTTCTTAAAGGCCATACAAAAAGCTATATTTGATCACGTTATTGCTTGATAGCTTATTGTCATTTAACATACGTAAGCACCATACAATGATGTAAATGTTATGTCACAACAAGAAAAAGTGTCAGTACTCATATCAAAAGAAAAGGGTATATAAATAAAAATTATGCACATAACAAATCTCCATCATTTCTATATTGCTGTTTTAAAAAAGACATGTAAAATCAACACTTCCACGTCAGAGATAATTATAGCAAACAACTAAAAGCATTAAATTATTGTTAAAGTTAACACTTTAAAATCGGTATGTGTAGTGTAGAGTTAATTTCATGTTTCGAATGCAGAAATTACACATGTATAATTGTGTAAGAAAGAAGCTAGCACATCTTCCAAAATTTTATTTATTTCACTTTCAGATATATAGAAAATGTCCTGTCGCTCAACAACTCACATTTCATCAAAAGCTTTCATCTCATATATCCCAGTGATCTTAATGTTAAGGATACTACCTAAAGCAGAAAGACTGCTTCATATCTTGATTTTCCCCGATGACGTGCTGTGTTTGTATAACTACTTAATACCGATATTTTTTTACAGTCTGATATCTTTTTAAACCAGTATACTCATCTGATGTGTAATTTTACCGATTGTGTCCTTATCCTGATTTTAATATTATGATTAAGTTTGCAAACGAAGTCGCAGTGAACATGATGAAAGGACAAATAGAGACGCTTACCCTTTCGACGCACCGGTCTCGCTCCTTTTTTAGAGTTCATACGATTCCTGTCAGAAATAAATATGTTCAGACGTTCAAAATATTTAATGACTCTCGATAAGTGTTATCGACCTTTAATGAAATTTTTTTGATAATTTAAAGTAGTTTTATCTATATACTCAAAAATGTATTGAATTCAAGGAATAACACAGCTGCAAAACAACCAAAGGTTATTCACAAATTGATTACAATCTGTTCAATGTACATTGAAAACCTGAATATATAGAGAGAAACAACTGATGGGTATACACTTAAAAATATAATCGAAATATTATGGAGGTATTGTAACTGCGTTGGAAATCTCTGTTCGACAAGGAAACAAAAAAATATATCTTTCGAAGACTTTTCATATTAATTGTATTATTACAATAACCGAAAAAAGGGGTGGTGGTCGATTAATATAATATATATTTATACTTAGTTAATTTTAAAGCGAGTCTTAGAGTTCAACTTCAATCAGATTGTCAAGTACAAACAATAGACATAATAAGTTTAAATTAAAGCTACACGTATTAAAAACCAATTGTTCAGAGAACAATTGAAGGTCTTTCCACCAATCAAGATCAATTTTGATATAGAACTATGAAAATTCAGTTTGAAATATCATATCTAGCGTCAAATGATAGCTTATTGTACACTGATTCAAAAAATATATGGTTTCTATACATTTTTTTTTCTAAATAAGGGAGATAAATTGTTACTCCCGGTTTGAAATATGTCACTTCCGGTTTTATTTGATAGTTAACTTGATACTGATTCCAAAAATATATTGTTCAATATACTTTTACATTAAATAAGTACAAACAATAGCTACTTCCGGTTTACACAAGGTCACTTCCGGTTTGCTTTTCTATGGTCAAGTGTCTTGCATCGTAATGCAAAAAGTCCCATGGCTGTAACATTTATACATATGAAGTAAAAGCAAAGGTCAAAATCTAGAACGTCAATTTTACCTATGACCTTGAGTTCAATTTGAAGGTCATAAACCAAGGGCTTCAAATCAAAAGACCATAGGTCTTAATTATATATGGTTAATGAGTTAAATCACTATATGCCTAATTTTTAATATAAGAGGGGAGAAACTCCAATTTAATGTTAGCGTACCCTTTCAACCAAAATTCATGTGTTACGACATGTCGCAACGTACAATTTAGTAAAAATATGTTGTCGATATATTATGCGGTTTTTGAAAAGAATTGAAAATAAGCCAATTCAAAATTTAAAATATGACCTTGACCTTTGACCTTGACTTAATTTTCTTTTTTTTTTTTTGGATCAAGAACCTCAAATCAAAAGATTCTAGGTCTCTATCACTTATGGTATACATGATAGAAATGCATATCACTTATATCACATGCATAAGGGGAAATAACTCTCATATGGAGTGTTCATATCGCTTTGGTCAAAATAAGACAAATCATGCGTAGGACATAACGAGCAATTTTATAAAATAAATCTGTCGCTTTCTTTTGCGGTTACGGAGGAGATGCAGTCACAAGGAAAACAGTGGTGGGGAGATAACTCTTACACAGAAAATTGTTAGGCTTACAATGGGTGAAAATAAAAAGCGCATTAACTGTATGATACTATATAAGAAATATCTTAGCGACATATTGCGAAACAAAAAGTTTACGCGAGAACAAAATTTGGCGGAAGAAAAAAATAATAATAATAATTAAAAACCAATTGTTCAAAGAACAATTGAAGGTCCTTCCACATCAATTTTCAAAGCTATTAAAGCTAGTTCCGGTTTACTCAAAGTTAAAATTGGCATCCCATCATAAGTTTCTTCAATCATATGCGATAAATGAATGGTTTCTATATACTTTTGAGTGAATTAAGGGAGATAATGTGCTATTTCCGGTAAAGTAAACGTCACTTCCGGTCTCATATGATAGCTTTATTCACACTGATTCCAAAAATATATAGTTTGTATATACTTATGCCTGTTGTAAGGAAGATAATGTACTACTTCCGCTTTATAAAATGTCACTTCCGGTCTCAAATGATAGGTTAACCTAAGATCATTTAAAAAATATATGGTTTCTAGGTACTTTTTCATGAAATAAGTGCAAAAAATTCTACTTCCGGTTCACTCAAGGTCACTTTCGGTTGACTTTTTTTCAGGGTTAAATGTCAACTAACAGTTTTCAAAAGACCCTATGGCTTTATCAAGTACCAAGTTGGAGTAATAATCAATTTACCTTTAAATTGAATCATTTCAGGGACAGTAACTTCTATAAGATGTCATTGGATTGATTCAGATTTAATGTATCATATCTTAATCACAATTAGGCAAACATTTTGCACTTGTTCTTTAATTTATATCTTTAAAAGTGACAGAGGAGATCAAATAACAAGGAAAAGTCAAAATTTAGAATATGACCTTGACCTTTGACCTTGGCCTCAATTTCATTTAAATGAACCAAGGAACTCAAATCAATATACCTTAGGTCTCTATCACTTACCATTCATGCTATATATTTATATATCCCTTATGTCAAATACAGAAGGGGAAAAAACTCTCATATGGAGTTTACGTATCGCTTCGGTCAAAATTGGACAAAAGATCCTGAGGATATAACGAGCAATTTGGTAAAATAAATTTGTCGCTTTCTTTTACGGTTACGAAGGAGATGCACTCACAAGGAAAACAGTGTTCGGGGAGATAACTCTTACAAAGATAATTGGTCAGGTTAGCAGGGTGAAATTTAAAAGCGCATACACTGTACGATACAATGTAAGAAATATCTAAGCGACATATTGCGAAACAAATATTTATCGCAAGAACAAAATTTGGCGGAAGAAAAAAAAATAATAATAATAATAATTAAAAACCAATTGTTCAAAGAACAATTGAAGGTCTTTCCACATCAATTTTCTAAATAATTGATAGGAAGCTACTTCTGGTTTACTCAAAGTTATAAATAGCGTCAAAGTATAGATTTCTTCATACTGATTCAATAAATTAATGGTTTATATATACTTTTGAATGAAATAAAGGAGATAATTGCAAACTTCCGGTTTAGAAGATGTCACTTCCGGTCTCATATGATAGCTTTATTCACACTGATTCCAAAAATATATAGTTTGTATATACTTATGCCTGTAATAAGGAAGATAGTATGCTACTTCCGGTTTATAAAATGTAACTTCCGGTCTCAAATGATAGGTTAACCTATGATCATTCAAAAAATATATGGTTTCTTCGTACTTTTATATGAAATAAGTGCAAAAAATACTACTTCCGGTTTACTCAAGGTCAGTTTCGGTTTAATTTTTCAAGGTCATGTGTCAACCAACAGTTTGCAAAAGACCCTATGGCTTTATCATGTAACAAGTTGGAGTATAATCAATAAACCTTAAATTGAATCATTTCAGGGACAATAACTCCTATAAGATATCATTGGATTATTTCAGACCAAATGTATCATATCTTAATATCAATAAAGCAAACATTTTGCACTAGTTCTTTAATTTGTAATTTTAAAAGTGACAGAGGAGATCAATTAACAAGGAAAAGTCAAAATTTAGAATATGACCTTGACCTTTTACCATGGCCTCAATTTCATTTAAATGAACCAAGGTACTCAAATCAATATACCTTAGGTCTCTATCACTTACCATTCATGCTATACACTTATATATCCCTTATGTCAAATACAGAAGGGGAAATAACTCTCATATGGAGTTTACGTATCGCTTCGGTCAAAATTCGACAAAACATCCTGAGGATATAACGAGCAATTTGGTAAAATAAATTTGTCGCTTTCTTTTACGGTTACAGAGGAGATGCAGTCACTAGGAAAACAGTGTTTAGGGAGATAACTTCTACAAAGAAATTTGTTCGGCTTAGAATTGGTGAAAAAAAAGCGCATAGACTGTATGATACTATATAAGAAATATCTAAGTGACATCTTGCGAAACAAAAATTTTACGCAAGATCAAAATTAGGCGGAAGAAAAAAAAAATAATAAATAAAAACCAATTGTTCAGAGAACAATTGAATGTCTTTCCACATCAATGTTCTAAATTATTGATGAGAAGCTACATCCAGTTTACTCAAAATTACTATTGGCGTCCAAGCTTTGGTTTCTTCATACTGATTCAATTAATATATGGTTTCTATATACTTTTGCCTGAAATAAGGGAGATATTTGCCAACTTCCGGTTTAGAAAATGTCACTGCCGGTCTCATATGCTTTATTTATACTGATTCCAAACATATATGGTTTATATATACTTTTGGATGTAAATAGGGAGATAATTAGCTACTTTCGGTTTAGAAAATGTCACTTTCGGTCTCATATGATAGCTTTATTTACACTGATTCCAAAACTATATGGTTTATATATACTTTTGCATGTAAAAAATGAGATAATATGCTACTTCCTGTTTATAAAATATCACTTCCGGTCTCAAATGATAGATTAATGTATGACATTCAAAAAATATATGGTTTCTATGTACTTCTCCATGAAATAAGTGCAAAAATGACTACTTCCGGTACACTCAAGGTCACTTCCGGTTGAAATTTTTCAAGGTCATATGTCACCCAACATTTTGCAAAAGATCTTATGGCTTTATCATGGACCAATATGAAGTAATAATCAATTGACCTTAAAATAAAACATTTCAGGGGCAATAACTTAAATAAGATGTCGCTGGATTGTCTCAGACCAAATGTATCATATCTTCATCACAATATAACAAACATTTTGCACTTGTTCTTTAATATATAACATTAAAAATATCGGAGAAAATGCAAAAACAAGCAAAAGACAAAATTCAGAACATGATCTTGACCTTTGACCTTGACCTCATTTTCGAAGTTAGAATCCAAGGACCTTAAATAAAAAGACTATAGGTTTATACGGCTTACAGTTTATGAGTAACAAAAACATAACGACAAATTTATTTGATAAAGGTAGATATAACTCTTATAAAATTTCATCGCATCGCTTCGATTCAAACTAGCCAAAAATTCCTGAGGATGTAACGAACAATTTAGAAAAAGAATTTTGTCGATATCTTTTTTTGTTACGAAGGAGATGCACACACTTGATAAACAGTGAATAGGGAGATAACTCTTACAAAGATAATTGTTCGGCTTAGCAGGGTGAAATTTAAAAGCGCATAAACTATACGATACAATATGAGAAATATCTAAGCGACATATTGCGAAACAAAAATTTCAAAAGTTGGCGGGAAAAAAAAAATAATAATTAAAGAAGGTCTTTCCACATCAATTTTCTAAATAATTAATGAGAAGATAATTCTGGTTTACTCAAAGCTACTATTGGCGTCCAATCATAGGTTTCTTCATACCGATTCAATAAACATGGTTTCTATAGACATTTGCCTGAAATAAGGGAGATAATTGTTAACATCCGGTTTAGAAAATTTCACTTCCGGTCTCATATGATAGCTTTGTTTACACTGATTCCAAAAATATATGGTTTATATATACTTTTGCCTGTAAAAAGGGAGATAATTGGCTACTTCCGGTTTGGAAAATGTCACTTCCGGTCTCATATGATAGATTTATTTACACTGATTTCAAAAATATATGGTTTATATAAACTTTTGCCTGTAAAAAGGGAGATAATTGGCTACTTCCGGTTTAGAAAATGTCACTTTCGGTTTCATATGATAGCTTTATTTACACTGATTCCAAAAATATATGGTTTATATATACGTTTGCCTGTAAAAAATGAGATAATATGCTACTTCCGGTTTATAAAATATCACTCCCGGTCTCAAATGATAGATCAATGTATGACATTCAAAAAATATATGGTTTCTATGTACTTCTATATGAAATAAGTGCAAAAATGACTACTTCCGGTTCACTCAAGGTCACTTCCAGTTGACATTTTTCAAGGTCATATATCACCCAACATTTTGCAAAAGATCTTATGGCTTTATCATGTACCAATATGAAGTAATAATCCATTTACCTTAGAATAAAACATTTCAGGGGCAATAACTCCAATAAGATGTCGCTGGATTGTCTGAGACCAAATGTATTATATCTTCATCACAATATAACAAACATTTTGCACTTGTTCTTTCATATATAACATTAACAATATCGGAGAAAATGCAAAAACAAGCAAAAGACAAAATTCAGAACATGACCTTGACCTTTGACCTTGACCTCATTTTCGAAGTTAGGATCCAAGGACCTTAAATAAAAAGACTATAGGTTTATACGACTTACAGTTTATGAGTAGTAAAAACATAACGACAAATTTATTTGATGAAGGTAGATAACTCCTATAAAATTTCATCGAATCGCTTCGATCCAAATTAGCCAAAAATTCCTGAGGATGTAACGAACAATTTAGAAAAAGAATTTTGTCGATATCTTTTTTTTGTTTCGAAGGAGATGAATTTTGAATAGGGAGATAACTCTTACAAAGATAATTGTTTGGCTTAGCAGGGTGAAATTTAAAAGCGCATAAACTATACGATACAATATGAGAAATATCTAAGCGACATATTGCGAAACAAAAATTTCAAAAGTTGGCGGAAAAAAAAAAAAAAATAATAATAATAATCAGAACAAATACAATAGGTCTTTCCACAGAAAAGTGGAAAGACCTAATTAAAAACCAACTGTTCAAAGAACAATTGAAGGTCTTTCCACATCAATTTTCTAAATAATTGATAGGAAGCTACTTCTGGTTTACTCAAAGTTATTAATAGCGTCAAAGAATAGATTTCTTCATACTGATTCAATAAATAAATGGTTGCTATATACTTTTGCCTGAAATAAGGGAGATAATTGCCAACTTCCGGTTTAGAAAATGTCACTTCCGGTCTCATTTGATAGCTTTATTCACACTGATTCCAAAAATATATAGTTTGTATATTCTAATGCCTGTAATAAGGAAGATAATATGCTACTTCCGGTTTATAAAACGTCACTTTTGGTCTCAAATGATAGGTTAACCTATGATCATTCAAAAAGTATATGGTTTCTAGGTACTTTTCCATGGAATAAGTGCAAAAAATACTACTTCCGGTTCACTCCACGTCACTTCCGGTTTACTTTTTTCAAGGTCATATGTTAACCAACAGTTTGCAAAAGACCCTATGGCTTTATCATGTACCAAGTTGGAGTAATAATCAATTAACCTTAAATTGAATCATTTCAGGCACAATAACTCCTATAAGATATCATTGGATTATTTCAGACCAAATGTATCATATCTTAATCACAAATTAGCAAACATTTTGCACTAGTTCTTTAATTTGTAATTTTAAAAATGACAGAGGAGATCAAATAACAAGGAAAAGTCAAAATTTAGAATATGACCTTGACCTCTGACCTTGGCCTCAATTTCATTTGAATGAACCAAGGAACTCAAATCAATATACCTTAAGTCTCTATCACTTACCATTCATGCTATACATTTATATATCCCTTATGTCAAATACAGAAGGGGAAATAACTCTCATATGGAGTTTGCGTATCGCCTCGGTCAAAATTGGACAAAACATCCTGAGGATATAACGAGCAATTTGGTAAAATAAATTTGTCGCTTTCTTTTACAGTTACAGAGGAGATGCGTGCAGAAGGAAAACAATGTTCGGGGAGATAACTCCTACAAAGAAAATTATTTGGTTACGCAGGGTAAATTTCAAAGGCGCATAAACTGTCAGATATCATATACCAAATATCTAAGCGACATATTGCGAAACAAATATTTATCGCTAGAACAAAATTAGGCTAATAATAATCAGAACAAATACAATAGGTCTTTCCACAGAAAAGTGGAAAGACCTAAAAAATCAAAATAAAAAAAAATTCTGTGGAAAGACCTAATAAATGGAGAGAAGAGGAAAGAAAAGAGGTAGGTGTGTGCCAGTGAGACATTTTATGATATATATGGTAAATTAGAATGGTTAAAAGTGCACATTTACAATATAAATCAATTGTTTTAAAAACAATTGTTCAACGGTCTTTCCCCTCCGAAACATGATTAATTGGTTTTTTGGTTGGTTGGTTGGTGGATCGATTGATTGATTGATTGATTGATTGATTGATTGATTGATTGATTGATTGATTGATTGATTGCATGACACTTTCTCTGTGCGACGCAGCTAACTTCATTTGCAGGAATGAATTTTTATTCAAGAAGTTTGTACATCAGAAGGATTGCATTTTTACAGTAAAATGTACAGGACTGAACTTCAAGGCGAAATGGGATTCCTCAAAGTAGAAGAAAAAAAAAAGGGAGGGGGAGGTGGAGGATGGTGGACCTTGGTTGATCAATTAAGATAAGATGCATGTATACATCATGATAGCTGCAAAGTTTGAGGCTATAATTAGTTCATTTTGTTCATTTTCCTATTTCAGTGGCATGGAACCCCTAAAACAATGACGCGTACCATTTTGACAACAACTTTCCAGTTATATCATGTCGCGACTAACATTTTGGTCATTTTTTTTTATACGGCTTACGGTTTACGTGTTACAAAAACATAACGATAAATTAATTTGGTAAAGGCAGATAACTCCTTTAAGATCTCACTGGATCGCTTCGATCCGAATCAGGCAAATATTCCTTAGGATGTAACAAACAATTTAGAAAAAGAATTTTGTCGATATCTTTTTTTTGTTACGAAGGAGATGCACACACTTGATAAACAGTGAATAGGGAGATAACTCTTACAAAGAAAATTGTTCGTCTTAGCAGGGTGAGATTTAAAAGCGCATAAACTATACGATACAATATGAGAAATATCTAAGCGACATATTGCGAAACAAATATTTATCGCAAGAACAAAATAAGGCGGAAGAAAAAAAAAAAAATCAGAAGAAAACAAAATTCTGTGGAAAGACCTAATAAATGGAGAGAAGAGGAAAGAAAAGAGGTAGGTGTGTGCCAGTGAGACATTTTATGATATATATGGTAAATTAGAATGGTTAAAAGTGCACATTTACAATATAAATCAATTGTTTTAAAAACAATTGTTCAACGGTCTTTCCCCTCCAAAACATGATTAATTGGTGTGTTGGTTGGTTGGTTGGTTGGTTGGTTGGTTGGTGGATCGATTAATTGATTGATTGATTGATTGATTGCATGGCACTTTCTCTGTGCGACGCAGCTAACTTAAATAACGCCCGTGACTGCGTACTTATACATCCCGCACAGCCAAACGGACGCCTGAGATGTCCTCATAAAAATTGATCCTAGCATCATTCGTTTATAAATTTTCTCTAGTTTCTATGTTACCTCGGACTTCCATTTTTCATCTATTTGTTGTGTATGCATTTTGATTGAATTTGTAGGAAAACGGAGTAAATTTTATCTTGGAAGTTTTATTTTCCTTATTTGGATATGGAATGTTTTATTCTAAATTTAGGTCCGCGCGAGAGAAGGTGTTGTAAAGTCACATGACCCTCGAATATATATGTCTGGAGTTAGAATATTAATTTCTTTTCAGGGGAGAGCGTTGAACAGAGCACATCTGTACTGATCGGACAAACATGTTCACTATTGGTTTTATTATTTACAGGTCATTGATGACGGATCATGCATGCATCTTACGTACACATGTTTACGGGAGCACAGATTTGTATTTTAATGCATGATTAAAAAATTTGATTGTAGGATTTCAGCAATATTTACGATTTTTCTACGTCATTGAATTTTATTACTCAATCAAGCGGACCGCGTCTAACGGGAACATGAATTGGAGCCGATTTTTGCAGGAATGAATTTCTATTCAAGAAGTTTGTACATCAGAAGGATTGCATTTTTACAGTAAAATGTACAGGACTGAACTTCAAGGCGAAATGGGATTCCTCAAAGTAGAAGAAAAAAAAAAAAAAAAAAAAAAGGGAGGGGGAGGTGGAGGATGGTGGACCTTGGTTGATCAATTAAGATAAGATGCATGTATACATCATGATAGCTGCAAAGTTTGAGGCTATAATTAGTTCATTTTGTTCATTTTCCTATTTCAGTGGCATGGAACCCCTAAAACAATGACGCGTACCATTTTGACAACAACTTTCCAGTTATATCATGTCGCGACTAACATTTTGGTCAATTTTTTTTTTATACGGCTTACGGTTCACGTGTTACAAAAACATAACGACAAATTAATTTGGTAAAGGCAGATAACTCCTTTAAGATCTCACTGGATCGCTTCGATCCAAATTAGGCAAATATTCCTTAGGATGTAACAAACAATTTAGAAAAAGAATTTTGTCGATATCTTTTTTTGTTACGAAGGAGATGCACACACTTGATAAACAGTGAATAGGGAGATAACTCTTACAAAGAAAATTGTTCGTCTTAGCAGGGTGAAATTTAAAAGCGCATAAACTATACGATACAATATGAGAAATATCTAAGCAACATATTGCGAAACAAATATTTATCGCAAGAACAAAATAAGGCGGAAGAAAAAAAAAAAAAAAATCAGAAGAAAACAAAATTCTGTGGAAAGACCTAATAAATGGAGAGAAGAGGAAAGAAAAGAGGTAGGTGTGTGCCAGTGAGACATTTTATGATATATATGGTAAATTAGAATGGTTAAAAGTGCACATTTACAATATAAATCAATTGTTTTAAAAACAATTGTTCAACGGTCTTTCCCCTCCAAAACATGATTAATTGGTGTGTTGGTTGGTTGGTTGGTTGGTTGGTTGGTTGGTGGATCGATTAATTGATTGATTGATTGATTGATTGCATGGCACTTTCTCTGTGCGACGCAGCTAACTTAAATAACGCCCGTGACTGCGTACTTATACATCCCGCACAGCCAAACGGACGCCTGAGATGTCCTCATAAAAATTGATCCTAGCATCATTCGTTTATAAATTTTCTCTAGTTTCTATGTTACCTCGGACTTCCATTTTTCATCTATTTGTTGTGTATGCATTTTGATTGAATTTGTAGGAAAACGGAGTAAATTTTATCTTGGAAGTTTTATTTTCCTTATTTGGATATGGAATGTTTTATTCTAAATTTAGGTCCGCGCGAGAGAAGGTGTTGTAAAGTCACATGACCCTCGAATATATATGTCTGGAGTTAGAATATTAATTTCTTTTCAGGGGAGAGCGTTGAACAGAGCACATCTGTACTGATCGGACAAACATGTTCACTATTGGTTTTATTATTTACAGGTCATTGATGACGGATCATGCATGCATCTTACGTACACATGTTTACGGGAGCACAGATTTGTATTTTAATGCATGATTAAAAAATTTGATTGTAGGATTTCAGCAATATTTACGATTTTTCTACGTCATTGAATTTTATTACTCAATCAAGCGGACCGCGTCTAACGGGAACATGAATTGGAGCCGATTTTTGCAGGAATGAATTTCTATTCAAGAAGTTTGTACATCAGAAGGATTGCATTTTTACAGTAAAATGTACAGGACTGAACTTCAAGGCGAAATGGGATTCCTCAAAGTAGAAGAAAAAAAAAAAAAAAAAAAAAAGGGAGGGGGAGGTGGAGGATGGTGGACCTTGGTTGATCAATTAAGATAAGATGCATGTATACATCATGATAGCTGCAAAGTTTGAGGCTATAATTAGTTCATTTTGTTCATTTTCCTATTTCAGTGGCATGGAACCCCTAAAACAATGACGCGTACCATTTTGACAACAACTTTCCAGTTATATCATGTCGCGACTAACATTTTGGTCAATTTTTTTTTTATACGGCTTACGGTTCACGTGTTACAAAAACATAACGACAAATTAATTTGGTAAAGGCAGATAACTCCTTTAAGATCTCACTGGATCGCTTCGATCCAAATTAGGCAAATATTCCTTAGGATGTAACAAACAATTTAGAAAAAGAATTTTGTCGATATCTTTTTTTGTTACGAAGGAGATGCACACACTTGATAAACAGTGAATAGGGAGATAACTCTTACAAAGAAAATTGTTCGTCTTAGCAGGGTGAAATTTAAAAGCGCATAAACTATACGATACAATATGAGAAATATCTAAGCAACATATTGCGAAACAAATATTTATCGCAAGAACAAAATAAGGCGGAAGAAAAAAAAAAAAAAAATCAGAAGAAAACAAAATTCTGTGGAAAGACCTAATAAATGGAGAGAAGAGGAAAGAAAAGAGGTAGGTGTGTGCCAGTGAGACATTTTATGATATATATGGTAAATTAGAATGGTTAAAAGTGCACATTTACAATATAAATCAATTGTTTTAAAAACAATTGTTCAACGGTCTTTCCCCTCCAAAACATGATTAATTGGTGTGTTGGTTGGTTGGTTGGTTGGTTGGTTGGTTGGTGGATCGATTAATTGATTGATTGATTGATTGATTGCATGGCACTTTCTCTGTGCGACGCAGCTAACTTAAATAACGCCCGTGACTGCGTACTTATACATCCCGCACAGCCAAACGGACGCCTGAGATGTCCTCATAAAAATTGATCCTAGCATCATTCGTTTATAAATTTTCTCTAGTTTCTATGTTACCTCGGACTTCCATTTTTCATCTATTTGTTGTGTATGCATTTTGATTGAATTTGTAGGAAAACGGAGTAAATTTTATCTTGGAAGTTTTATTTTCCTTATTTGGATATGGAATGTTTTATTCTAAATTTAGGTCCGCGCGAGAGAAGGTGTTGTAAAGTCACATGACCCTCGAATATATATGTCTGGAGTTAGAATATTAATTTCTTTTCAGGGGAGAGCGTTGAACAGAGCACATCTGTACTGATCGGACAAACATGTTCACTATTGGTTTTATTATTTACAGGTCATTGATGACGGATCATGCATGCATCTTACGTACACATGTTTACGGGAGCACAGATTTGTATTTTAATGCATGATTAAAAAATTTGATTGTAGGATTTCAGCAATATTTACGATTTTTCTACGTCATTGAATTTTATTACTCAATCAAGCGGACCGCGTCTAACGGGAACATGAATTGGAGCCGATTTTTGCAGGAATGAATTTCTATTCAAGAAGTTTGTACATCAGAAGGATTGCATTTTTACAGTAAAATGTACAGGACTGAACTTCAAGGCGAAATGGGATTCCTCAAAGTAGAAGAAAAAAAAAAAAAAAAAGGGAGGGGGAGGTGGAGGATGGTGGACCTTGGTTGATCAATTAAGATAAGATGCATGTATACATCATGATAGCTGCAAAGTTTGAGGCTATAATTAGTTCATTTTGTTCATTTTCCTATTTCAGTGGCATGGAACCCCTAAAACAATGACGCGTACCATTTTGACAACAACTTTCCAGTTATATCATGTCGCGACTAACATTTTGGTCAATTTTTTTTTTATACGGCTTACGGTTCACGTGTTACAAAAACATAACGACAAATTAATTTGGTAAAGGCAGATAACTCCTTTAAGATCTCACTGGATCGCTTCGATCCAAATTAGGCAAATATTCCTTAGGATGTAACAAACAATTTAGAAAAAGAATTTTGTCGATATCTTTTTTTGTTACGAAGGAGATGCACACACTTGATAAACAGTGAATAGGGAGATAACTCTTACAAAGAAAATTGTTCGTCTTAGCAGGGTGAAATTTAAAAGCGCATAAACTATACGATACAATATGAGAAATATCTAAGCAACATATTGCGAAACAAATATTTATCGCAAGAACAAAATAAGGCGGAAGAAAAAAAAAAAAAAAATCAGAAGAAAACAAAATTCTGTGGAAAGACCTAATAAATGGAGAGAAGAGGAAAGAAAAGAGGTAGGTGTGTGCCAGTGAGACATTTTATGATATATATGGTAAATTAGAATGGTTAAAAGTGCACATTTACAATATAAATCAATTGTTTTAAAAACAATTGTTCAACGGTCTTTCCCCTCCAAAACATGATTAATTGGTGTGTTGGTTGGTTGGTTGGTTGGTTGGTTGGTTGGTGGATCGATTAATTGATTGATTGATTGATTGATTGCATGGCACTTTCTCTGTGCGACGCAGCTAACTTAAATAACGCCCGTGACTGCGTACTTATACATCCCGCACAGCCAAACGGACGCCTGAGATGTCCTCATAAAAATTGATCCTAGCATCATTCGTTTATAAATTTTCTCTAGTTTCTATGTTACCTCGGACTTCCATTTTTCATCTATTTGTTGTGTATGCATTTTGATTGAATTTGTAGGAAAACGGAGTAAATTTTATCTTGGAAGTTTTATTTTCCTTATTTGGATATGGAATGTTTTATTCTAAATTTAGGTCCGCGCGAGAGAAGGTGTTGTAAAGTCACATGACCCTCGAATATATATGTCTGGAGTTAGAATATTAATTTCTTTTCAGGGGAGAGCGTTGAACAGAGCACATCTGTACTGATCGGACAAACATGTTCACTATTGGTTTTATTATTTACAGGTCATTGATGACGGATCATGCATGCATCTTACGTACACATGTTTACGGGAGCACAGATTTGTATTTTAATGCATGATTAAAAAATTTGATTGTAGGATTTCAGCAATATTTACGATTTTTCTACGTCATTGAATTTTATTACTCAATCAAGCGGACCGCGTCTAACGGGAACATGAATTGGAGCCGATTTTTGCAGGAATGAATTTCTATTCAAGAAGTTTGTACATCAGAAGGATTGCATTTTTACAGTAAAATGTACAGGACTGAACTTCAAGGCGAAATGGGATTCCTCAAAGTAGAAGAAAAAAAAAAAAAAAAAGGGAGGGGGAGGTGGAGGATGGTGGACCTTGGTTGATCAATTAAGATAAGATGCATGTATACATCATGATAGCTGCAAAGTTTGAGGCTATAATTAGTTCATTTTGTTCATTTTCCTATTTCAGTGGCATGGAACCCCTAAAACAATGACGCGTACCATTTTGACAACAACTTTCCAGTTATATCATGTCGCGACTAACATTTTGGTCAATTTTTTTTTTTTATACGGCTTACGGTTCACGTGTTACAAAAACATAACGACAAATTAATTTGGTAAAGGCAGATAACTCCTTTAAGATCTCACTTGATCGCTTCGATCCAAATTAGGCAAATATTCCTTAGGATGTAACAAACAATTTAGAAAAAGAATTTTGTCGATATCTTTTTTTGTTACGAAGGAGATGCACACACTTGATAAACAGTGAATAGGGAGATAACTCTTACAAAGAAAATTGTTCGTCTTAGCAGGGTGAAATTTAAAAGCGCATAAACTATACGATACAATATGAGAAATATCTAAGCGACATATTGCGAAACAAATATTTATCGCAAGAACAAAATAAGGCGGAAGAAAAAAAAAATCAGAAGAAAACAAAATTCTGTGGAAAGACCTAATAAATGGAGAGAAGGGGAAAGAAAAGAGGTAGGTGTGTGCCAGTGAGACATTTTATGATATATATGGTAAATTAGAATGGTTAAAAGTGCACATTTACAATATAAATCAATTGTTTTAAAAACAATTGTTCAACGGTCTTTCCCCTCCAAAACATGATTAATTGGTGTGTTGGTTGGTTGGTTGGTTGGTTGGTTGGTTGGTGGATCGATTAATTGATTGATTGATTGATTGATTGCATGGCACTTTCTCTGTGCGACGCAGCTAACTTGAATAACGCCCGTGACTGCGTACTTATACATCCCGCACAGCCAAACGGACGCCTGAGATGTCCTCATAAAAATTGATCCTAGCATCATTCGTTTATAAATTTTCTCTAGTTTCTATGTTACCTCGGACTTCCATTTTTCATCTATTTGTTGTGTATGCATTTTGATTGAATTTGTAGGAAAACGGAGTAAATTTTATCTTGGAAGTTTTATTTTCCTTATTTGGATATGGAATGTTTTATTCTAAATTTAGGTCCGCGCGAGAGATGGTGTTGTAAAGTCACATGACCCTCGAATATATATGTCTGGAGTTAGAATATTAATTTCTTTTCAGGGGAGAGCGTTGAACAGAGCACATCTGTACTGATCGGACAAACATGTTCACTATTGGTTTTATTATTTACAGGTCATTGATGACGGATCATGCATGCATCTTACGTACACATGTTTACGGGAGCACAGATTTGTATTTTAATGCATGATTAAAAAATTTGATTGTAGGATTTCAGCAATATTTACGATTTTTCTACGTCATTGAATTTTATTACTCAATCAAGCGGACCGCGTCTAACGGGAACATGAATTGGAGCCGATTTTTGCAGGAATGAATTTCTATTCAAGAAGTTTGTACATCAGAAGGATTGCATTTTTACAGTAAAATGTACAGGACTGAACTTCAAGGCGAAATGGGATTCCTCAAAGTAGAAGAAAAAAAAAAAAAAAAAGGGAGGGGGAGGTGGAGGATGGTGGACCTTGGTTGATCAATTAAGATAAGATGCATGTATACATCATGATAGCTGCAAAGTTTGAGGCTATAATTAGTTCATTTTGTTCATTTTCCTATTTCAGTGGCATGGAACCCCTAAAACAATGACGCGTACCATTTTGACAACAACTTTCCAGTTATATCATGTCGCGACTAACATTTTGGTCAATTTTTTTTTTTTATACGGCTTACGGTTCACGTGTTACAAAAACATAACGACAAATTAATTTGGTAAAGGCAGATAACTCCTTTAAGATCTCACTTGATCGCTTCGATCCAAATTAGGCAAATATTCCTTAGGATGTAACAAACAATTTAGAAAAAGAATTTTGTCGATATCTTTTTTTGTTACGAAGGAGATGCACACACTTGATAAACAGTGAATAGGGAGATAACTCTTACAAAGAAAATTGTTCGTCTTAGCAGGGTGAAATTTAAAAGCGCATAAACTATACGATACAATATGAGAAATATCTAAGCGACATATTGCGAAACAAATATTTATCGCAAGAACAAAATAAGGCGGAAGAAAAAAAAAATCAGAAGAAAACAAAATTCTGTGGAAAGACCTAATAAATGGAGAGAAGGGGAAAGAAAAGAGGTAGGTGTGTGCCAGTGAGACATTTTATGATATATATGGTAAATTAGAATGGTTAAAAGTGCACATTTACAATATAAATCAATTGTTTTAAAAACAATTGTTCAACGGTCTTTCCCCTCCAAAACATGATTAATTGGTGTGTTGGTTGGTTGGTTGGTTGGTTGGTTGGTTGGTGGATCGATTAATTGATTGATTGATTGATTGATTGCATGGCACTTTCTCTGTGCGACGCAGCTAACTTGAATAACGCCCGTGACTGCGTACTTATACATCCCGCACAGCCAAACGGACGCCTGAGATGTCCTCATAAAAATTGATCCTAGCATCATTCGTTTATAAATTTTCTCTAGTTTCTATGTTACCTCGGACTTCCATTTTTCATCTATTTGTTGTGTATGCATTTTGATTGAATTTGTAGGAAAACGGAGTAAATTTTATCTTGGAAGTTTTATTTTCCTTATTTGGATATGGAATGTTTTATTCTAAATTTAGGTCCGCGCGAGAGATGGTGTTGTAAAGTCACATGACCCTCGAATATATATGTCTGGAGTTAGAATATTAATTTCTTTTCAGGGGAGAGCGTTGAACAGAGCACATCTGTACTGATCGGACAAACATGTTCACTATTGGTTTTATTATTTACAGGTCATTGATGACGGATCATGCATGCATCTTACGTACACATGTTTACGGGAGCACAGATTTGTATTTTAATGCATGATTAAAAAATTTGATTGTAGGATTTCAGCAATATTTACGATTTTTCTACGTCATTGAATTTTATTACTCAATCAAGCGGACCGCGTCTAACGGGAACATGAATTGGAGCCGATTTTTGCAGGAATGAATTTCTATTCAAGAAGTTTGTACATCAGAAGGATTGCATTTTTACAGTAAAATGTACAGGACTGAACTTCAAGGCGAAATGGGATTCCTCAAAGTAGAAGAAAAAAAAAAAAAAAAAGGGAGGGGGAGGTGGAGGATGGTGGACCTTGGTTGATCAATTAAGATAAGATGCATGTATACATCATGATAGCTGCAAAGTTTGAGGCTATAATTAGTTCATTTTGTTCATTTTCCTATTTCAGTGGCATGGAACCCCTAAAACAATGACGCGTACCATTTTGACAACAACTTTCCAGTTATATCATGTCGCGACTAACATTTTGGTCAATTTTTTTTTTTTATACGGCTTACGGTTCACGTGTTACAAAAACATAACGACAAATTAATTTGGTAAAGGCAGATAACTCCTTTAAGATCTCACTTGATCGCTTCGATCCAAATTAGGCAAATATTCCTTAGGATGTAACAAACAATTTAGAAAAAGAATTTTGTCGATATCTTTTTTTGTTACGAAGGAGATGCACACACTTGATAAACAGTGAATAGGGAGATAACTCTTACAAAGAAAATTGTTCGTCTTAGCAGGGTGAAATTTAAAAGCGCATAAACTATACGATACAATATGAGAAATATCTAAGCGACATATTGCGAAACAAATATTTATCGCAAGAACAAAATAAGGCGGAAGAAAAAAAAAATCAGAAGAAAACAAAATTCTGTGGAAAGACCTAATAAATGGAGAGAAGGGGAAAGAAAAGAGGTAGGTGTGTGCCAGTGAGACATTTTATGATATATATGGTAAATTAGAATGGTTAAAAGTGCACATTTACAATATAAATCAATTGTTTTAAAAACAATTGTTCAACGGTCTTTCCCCTCCAAAACATGATTAATTGGTGTGTTGGTTGGTTGGTTGGTTGGTTGGTTGGTTGGTGGATCGATTAATTGATTGATTGATTGATTGATTGCATGGCACTTTCTCTGTGCGACGCAGCTAACTTGAATAACGCCCGTGACTGCGTACTTATACATCCCGCACAGCCAAACGGACGCCTGAGATGTCCTCATAAAAATTGATCCTAGCATCATTCGTTTATAAATTTTCTCTAGTTTCTATGTTACCTCGGACTTCCATTTTTCATCTATTTGTTGTGTATGCATTTTGATTGAATTTGTAGGAAAACGGAGTAAATTTTATCTTGGAAGTTTTATTTTCCTTATTTGAATATGGAATGTTTTATTCTAAATTTAGGTCCGCGCGAGAGATGGTGTTGTAAAGTCACATGACCCTCGAATATATATGTCTGGAGTTAGAATATTAATTTCTTTTCAGGGGAGAGCGTTGAACAGAGCACATCTGTACTGATCGGACAAACATGTTCACTATTGGTTTTATTATTTACAGGTCATTGATGACGGATCATGCATGCATCTTACGTACACATGTTTACGGGAGCACAGATTTGTATTTTAATGCATGATTAAAAAATTTGATTGTAGGATTTCAGCAATATTTACGATTTTTCTACGTCATTGAATTTTATTACTCAATCAAGCGGACCGCGTCTAACGGGAACATGAATTGGAGCCGATTTTTGCAGGAATGAATTTCTATTCAAGAAGTTTGTACATCAGAAGGATTGCATTTTTACAGTAAAATGTACAGGACTGAACTTCAAGGCGAAATGGGATTCCTCAAAGTAGAAGAAAAAAAAAAAAAAAAAGGGAGGGGGAGGTGGAGGATGGTGGACCTTGGTTGATCAATTAAGATAAGATGCATGTATACATCATGATAGCTGCAAAGTTTGAGGCTATAATTAGTTCATTTTGTTCATTTTCCTATTTCAGTGGCATGGAACCCCTAAAACAATGACGCGTACCATTTTGACAACAACTTTCCAGTTATATCATGTCGCGACTAACATTTTGGTCAATTTTTTTTTTTATACGGCTTACGGTTCACGTGTTACAAAAACATAACGACAAATTAATTTGGTAAAGGCAGATAACTCCTTTAAGATCTCACTTGATCGCTTCGATCCAAATTAGGCAAATATTCCTTAGGATGTAACAAACAATTTAGAAAAAGAATTTTGTCGATATCTTTTTTTGTTACGAAGGAGATGCACACACTTGATAAACAGTGAATAGGGAGATAACTCTTACAAAGAAAATTGTTCGTCTTAGCAGGGTGAAATTTAAAAGCGCATAAACTATACGATACAATATGAGAAATATCTAAGCGACATATTGCGAAACAAATATTTATCGCAAGAACAAAATAAGGCGGAAGAAAAAAAAAATCAGAAGAAAACAAAATTCTGTGGAAAGACCTAATAAATGGAGAGAAGGGGAAAGAAAAGAGGTAGGTGTGTGCCAGTGAGACATTTTATGATATATATGGTAAATTAGAATGGTTAAAAGTGCACATTTACAATATAAATCAATTGTTTTAAAAACAATTGTTCAACGGTCTTTCCCCTCCAAAACATGATTAATTGGTGTGTTGGTTGGTTGGTTGGTTGGTTGGTTGGTTGGTGGATCGATTAATTGATTGATTGATTGATTGATTGCATGGCACTTTCTCTGTGCGACGCAGCTAACTTGAATAACGCCCGTGACTGCGTACTTATACATCCCGCACAGCCAAACGGACGCCTGAGATGTCCTCATAAAAATTGATCCTAGCATCATTCGTTTATAAATTTTCTCTAGTTTCTATGTTACCTCGGACTTCCATTTTTCATCTATTTGTTGTGTATGCATTTTGATTGAATTTGTAGGAAAACGGAGTAAATTTTATCTTGGAAGTTTTATTTTCCTTATTTGGATATGGAATGTTTTATTCTAAATTTAGGTCCGCGCGAGAGATGGTGTTGTAAAGTCACATGACCCTCGAATATATATGTCTGGAGTTAGAATATTAATTTCTTTTCAGGGGAGAGCGTTGAACAGAGCACATCTGTATTGATCGGACAAACATGTTCACTATTGGTTTTATTATTTACAGGTCATTGATGACGGATCATGCATGCATCTTACGTACACATGTTTACGGGAGCACAGATTTGTATTTTAATGCATGATTAAAAAATTTGATTGTAGGATTTCAGCAATATTTACGATTTTTCTACGTCATTGAATTTTATTACTCAATCAAGCGGACCGCGTCTAACGGGAACATGAATTGGAGCCGATTTTTGCAGGAATGAATTTCTATTCAAGAAGTTTGTACATCAGAAGGATTGCATTTTTACAGTAAAATTTACAGGACTGAACTTCAAGGCGAAATGGGATTCCTCAAAGTAGAAGAAAAAAAAAAAAAGGAAGGGGGAGGTGGAGGATGGTGGACCTTGGTTGATCAATTAAGATAAGATGCATGTATACATCATGATAGCTGGAAAGTTTGAGGCTATAATTAGTTCATTTTGTTCATTTTCCTATTTCAGTGGCATGGAACCCCTAAAACAATGACGCGTACCATTTTGACAACAACTTTCCAGTTATATCATGTCGCGACTAACATTTTGGTCAATTTTTTTTTTATACGGCTTACGGTTCACGTGTTACAAAAACATAACGACAAATTAATTTGGTAAAGGCAGATAACTCCTTTAAGATCTCACTGGATCGCTTCGATCCAAATTAGGCAAATATTCCTTAGGATGTAACAAACAATTTAGAAACAGAATTTTGTCGATATCTTTTTTTTGTTACGAAGGAGATGCACACACTTGATAAACAGTGAATAGGGAGATAACTCTTACAAAGAAAATTGTTCGTCTTAGCAGGGTGAAATTTAAAAGCGCATAAACTATACGATACAATATGAGAAATATCTAAGCGACATATTGCGAAACAAATATTTATCGCAAGAACAAAATAAGGCGGAAGAAAAAAAAAATCAGAAGAAAACAAAATTCTGTGGAAAGACCTAATAAATGGAGAGAAGAGGAAAGAAAAGAGGTAGGTGTGTGCCAGTGAGACATTTTATGATATATATGGTAAATTAGAATGGTTAAAAGTGCACATTTACAATATAAATCAATTGTTTTAAAAACAATTGTTCAACGGTCTTTCCCCTCCAAAACATGATTAATTGGTTTGTTGGTTGGTTGGTTGGTTGGTTGGTTGGTTGGTGGATCGATTAATTGATTGATTGATTGATTGATTGCATGGCACTTTCTCTGTGCGACGCAGCTAACTTAAATAACGCCCGTGACTGCGTACTTATACATCCCGCACAGCCAAACGGACGCCTGAGATGTCCTCATAAAAATTGATCCTAGCATCATTCGTTTATAAATTTTCTCTAGTTTCTATGTTACCTCGGACTTCCATTTTTCATCTATTTGTTGTGTATGCATTGTGATTGAATTTGTAGGAAAACGGAGTAAATTTTATCTTGGAAGTTTTATTTTCCTTATTTGGATATGGAATGTTTTATTCTAAATTTAGGTCCGCGCGAGAGATGGTGTTGTAAAGTCACATGACCCTCGAATATATATGTCTGGAGTTAGAATATTAATTTCTTTTCAGGGGAGAGCGTTGAACAGAGCACATCTGTATTGATCGGACAAACATGTTCACTATTGGTTTTATTATTTACAGGTCATTGATGACGGATCATGCATGCATCTTACGTACACATGTTTACGGGAGCACAGATTTGTATTTTAATGCATGATTAAAAAATTTGATTGTAGGATTTCAGCAATATTTACGATTTTTCTACGTCATTGAATTTTATTACTCAATCAAGCGGACCGCGTCTAACGGGAACATGAATTGGAGCCGATTTTTGCAGGAATGAATTTCTATTCAAGAAGTTTGTACATCAGAAGGATTGCATTTTTACAGTAAAATTTACAGGACTGAACTTCAAGGCGAAATGGGATTCCTCAAAGTAGAAGAAAAAAAAAAAAAGGAAGGGGGAGGTGGAGGATGGTGGACCTTGGTTGATCAATTAAGATAAGATGCATGTATACATCATGATAGCTGGAAAGTTTGAGGCTATAATTAGTTCATTTTGTTCATTTTCCTATTTCAGTGGCATGGAACCCCTAAAACAATGACGCGTACCATTTTGACAACAACTTTCCAGTTATATCATGTCGCGACTAACATTTTGGTCAATTTTTTTTTTATACGGCTTACGGTTCACGTGTTACAAAAACATAACGACAAATTAATTTGGTAAAGGCAGATAACTCCTTTAAGATCTCACTGGATCGCTTCGATCCAAATTAGGCAAATATTCCTTAGGATGTAACAAACAATTTAGAAACAGAATTTTGTCGATATCTTTTTTTTGTTACGAAGGAGATGCACACACTTGATAAACAGTGAATAGGGAGATAACTCTTACAAAGAAAATTGTTCGTCTTAGCAGGGTGAAATTTAAAAGCGCATAAACTATACGATACAATATGAGAAATATCTAAGCGACATATTGCGAAACAAATATTTATCGCAAGAACAAAATAAGGCGGAAGAAAAAAAAAATCAGAAGAAAACAAAATTCTGTGGAAAGACCTAATAAATGGAGAGAAGAGGAAAGAAAAGAGGTAGGTGTGTGCCAGTGAGACATTTTATGATATATATGGTAAATTAGAATGGTTAAAAGTGCACATTTACAATATAAATCAATTGTTTTAAAAACAATTGTTCAACGGTCTTTCCCCTCCAAAACATGATTAATTGGTTTGTTGGTTGGTTGGTTGGTTGGTTGGTTGGTTGGTGGATCGATTAATTGATTGATTGATTGATTGATTGCATGGCACTTTCTCTGTGCGACGCAGCTAACTTAAATAACGCCCGTGACTGCGTACTTATACATCCCGCACAGCCAAACGGACGCCTGAGATGTCCTCATAAAAATTGATCCTAGCATCATTCGTTTATAAATTTTCTCTAGTTTCTATGTTACCTCGGACTTCCATTTTTCATCTATTTGTTGTGTATGCATTGTGATTGAATTTGTAGGAAAACGGAGTAAATTTTATCTTGGAAGTTTTATTTTCCTTATTTGGATATGGAATGTTTTATTCTAAATTTAGGTCCGCGCGAGAGATGGTGTTGTAAAGTCACATGACCCTCGAATATATATGTCTGGAGTTAGAATATTAATTTCTTTTCAGGGGAGAGCGTTGAACAGAGCACATCTGTATTGATCGGACAAACATGTTCACTATTGGTTTTATTATTTACAGGTCATTGATGACGGATCATGCATGCATCTTACGTACACATGTTTACGGGAGCACAGATTTGTATTTTAATGCATGATTAAAAAATTTGATTGTAGGATTTCAGCAATATTTACGATTTTTCTACGTCATTGAATTTTATTACTCAATCAAGCGGACCGCGTCTAACGGGAACATGAATTGGAGCCGATTTTTGGAGGAATGAATTTCTATTCAAGAAGTTTGTACATCAGAAGGATTGCATTTTTACAGTAAAATGTACAGGACTGAACTTCAAGGCGAAATGGGATTCCTCAAAGTAGAAGAAAAAAAAAAAAAAAAAAAGGGAGGGGGAGGTGGAGGATGGTGGACCTTGGTTGATCAATTAAGATAAGATGCATGTATACATCATGATAGCTGCAAAGTTTGAGGCTATAATTAGTTCATTTTGTTCATTTTCCTATTTCAGTGGCATGGAACCCCTAAAACAATGACGCGTACCATTTTGACAACAACTTTCCAGTTATATCATGTCGCGACTAACATTTTGGTCAATTTTTTTTTTTATACGGCTTACGGTTCACGTGTTACAAAAACATAACGACAAATTAATTTGGTAAAGGCAGATAACTCCTTTAAGATCTCACTGGATCGCTTCGATCCAAATTAGGCAAATATTCCTTAGGATGTAACAAACAATTTAGAAAAAGAATTTTGTCGATATCTTTTTTTGTTACGAAGGAGATGCACACACTTGATAAACAGTGAATAGGGAGATAACTCTTACAAAGAAAATTGTTCGTCTTAGCAGGGTGAAATTTAAAAGCGCATAAACTATACGATACAATATGAGAAATATCTAAGCGACATATTGCGAAACAAATATTTATCGCAAGAACAAAATAAGGCGGAAGAAAAAAAAAAAAAGTCAGAAGAAAACAAAATTCTGTGGAAAGACCTAATAAATGGAGAGAAGAGGAAAGAAAAGAGGTAGGTGTGTGCCAGTGAGACATTTTATGATATATATGGTAAATTAGAATGGTTAAAAGTGCACATTTACAATATAAATCAATTGTTTTAAAAACAATTGTTCAACGGTCTTTCCCCTCCAAAACATGATTAATTGGTGTGTTGGTTGGTTGGTTGGTTGGTTGGTTGGTGGATCGATTAATTGATTGATTGATTGATTGATTGCATGGCACTTTCTCTGTGCGACGCAGCTAACTTAAATAACGCCCGTGACTGCGTACTTATACATCCCGCACAGCCAAACGGACGCCTGAGATGTCCTCATAAAAATTGATCCTAGCATCATTCGTTTATAAATTTTCTCTAGTTTCTATGTTACCTCGGACTTCCATTTTTCATCTATTTGTTGTGTATGCATTTTGATTGAATTTGTAGGAAAACGGAGTAAATTTTATCTTGGAAGTTTTATTTTCCTTATTTGGATATGGAATGTTTTATTCTAAATTTAGGTCCGCGCGAGAGATGGTGTTGTAAAGTCACATGACCCTCGAATATATATGTCTGGAGTTAGAATATTAATTTCTTTTCAGGGGAGAGCGTTGAACAGAGCACATCTGTATTGATCGGACAAACATGTTCACTATTGGTTTTATTATTTACAGGTCATTGATGACGGATCATGCATGCATCTTACGTACACATGTTTACGGGAGCACAGATTTGTATTTTAATGCATGATTAAAAAATTTGATTGTAGGATTTCAGCAATATTTACGATTTTTCTACGTCATTGAATTTTATTACTCAATCAAGCGGACCGCGTCTAACGGGAACATGAATTGGAGCCGATTTTTGCAGGAATGAATTTCTATTCAAGAAGTTTGTACATTAGAAGGATTGCATTTTTACAGTAAAATTTACAGGACTGAACTTCAAGGCGAAATGGGATTCCTCAAAGTAGAAGAAAAAAAAAAAAAAAAAAAGGGAGGGGGAGGTGGAGGATGGTGGACCTTGGTTGATCAATTAAGATAAGATGCATGTATACATCATGATAGCTGCAAAGTTTGAGGCTATAATTAGTTCATTTTGTTCATTTTCCTATTTCAGTGGCATGGAACCCCTAAAACAATGACGCGTACCATTTTGACAACAACTTTCCAGTTATATCATGTCGCGACTAACATTTTGGTCAATTTTTTTTTTATACGGCTTACGGTTCACGTGTTACAAAAACATAACGACAAATTAATTTGGTAAAGGCAGATAACTCCTTTAAGATCTCACTGGATCGCTTCGATCCAAATTAGGCAAATATTCCTTAGGATGTAACAAACAATTTAGAAACAGAATTTTGTCGATATCTTTTTTTTGTTACGAAGGAGATGCACACACTTGATAAACAGTGAATAGGGAGATAACTCTTACAAAGAAAATTGTTCGTCTTAGCAGGGTGAAATTTAAAAGCGCATAAACTATACGATACAATATGAGAAATATCTAAGCGACATATTGCGAAACAAATATTTATCGCAAGAACAAAATAAGGCGGAAGAAAAAAAAAATCAGAAGAAAACAAAATTCTGTGGAAAGACCTAATAAATGGAGAGAAGAGGAAAGAAAAGAGGTAGGTGTGTGCCAGTGAGACATTTTATGATATATATGGTAAATTAGAATGGTTAAAAGTGCACATTTACAATATAAATCAATTGTTTTAAAAACAATTGTTCAACGGTCTTTCCCCTCCAAAACATGATTAATTGGTTTGTTGGTTGGTTGGTTGGTTGGTTGGTTGGTTGGTGGATCGATTAATTGATTGATTGATTGATTGATTGCATGGCACTTTCTCTGTGCGACGCAGCTAACTTAAATAACGCCCGTGACTGCGTACTTATACATCCCGCACAGCCAAACGGACGCCTGAGATGTCCTCATAAAAATTGATCCTAGCATCATTCGTTTATAAATTTTCTCTAGTTTCTATGTTACCTCGGACTTCCATTTTTCATCTATTTGTTGTGTATGCATTTTGATTGAATTTGTAGGAAAACGGAGTAAATTTTATCTTGGAAGTTTTATTTTCCTTATTTGGATATGGAATGTTTTATTCTAAATTTAGGTCCGCGCGAGAGATGGTGTTGTAAAGTCACATGACCCTCGAATATATATGTCTGGAGTTAGAATATTAATTTCTTTTCAGGGGAGAGCGTTGAACAGAGCACATCTGTATTGATCGGACAAACATGTTCACTATTGGTTTTATTATTTACAGGTCATTGATGACGGATCATGCATGCATCTTACGTACACATGTTTACGGGAGCACAGATTTGTATTTTAATGCATGATTAAAAAATTTGATTGTAGGATTTCAGCAATATTTACGATTTTTCTACGTCATTGAATTTTATTACTCAATCAAGCGGACCGCGTCTAACGGGAACATGAATTGGAGCCGATTTTTGCAGGAATGAATTTCTATTCAAGAAGTTTGTACATTAGAAGGATTGCATTTTTACAGTAAAATTTACAGGACTGAACTTCAAGGCGAAATGGGATTCCTCAAAGTAGAAGAAAAAAAAAAAAAAAAGGGAGGGGGAGGTGGAAGATGGTGGACCTTGGTTGATCAATTAAGATAAGATGCATGTATACATCATGATAGCTGCAAAGTTTGAGGCTATAATTAGTTCATTTTGTTCATTTTCCTATTTCAGTGGCATGGAACCCCTAAAACAATGACGCGTACCATTTTGACAACAACTTTCCAGTTATATCATGTCGCGACTAACATTTTGGTCAATTTTTTTTTTTATACGGCTTACGGTTCACGTGTTACAAAAACATAACGACAAATTAATTTGGTAAAGGCAGATAACTCCTTTAAGATCTCACTGGATCGCTTCGATCCAAATTAGGCAAATATTCCTTAGGATGTAACAAACAATTTAGAAAAAGAATTTTGTCGATATCTTTTTTTTGTTACGAAGGAGATGCACACACTTGATAAACAGTGAATAGGGAGATAACTCTTACAAAGAAAATTGTTCGTCTTAGCAGGGTGAAATTTAAAAGCGCATAAACTATACGATACAATATGAGAAATATCTAAGCGACATATTGCGAAACAAATATTTATCGCAAGAACAAAATAAGGCGGAAGAAAAAAAAAATCAGAAGAAAACAAAATTCTGTGGAAAGACCTAATAAATGGAGAGAAGAGGAAAGAAAAGAGGTAGGTGTGTGCCAGTGAGACATTTTATGATATATATGGTAAATTAGAATGGTTAAAAGTGCACATTTACAATATAAATCAATTGTTTTAAAAACAATTGTTCAACGGTCTTTCCCCTCCAAAACATGATTAATTGGTTTGTTGGTTGGTTGGTTGGTTGGTTGGTTGGTGGATCGATTAATTGATTGATTGATTGATTGATTGCATGGCACTTTCTCTGTGCGACGCAGCTAACTTAAATAACGCCCGTGACTGCGTACTTATACATCCCGCACAGCCAAACGGACGCCTGAGATGTCCTCATAAAAATTGATCCTAGCATCATTCGTTTATAAATTTTCTCTAGTTTCTATGTTACCTCGGACTTCCATTTTTCATCTATTTGTTGTGTATGCATTGTGATTGAATTTGTAGGAAAACGGAGTAAATTTTATCTTGGAAGTTTTATTTTCCTTATTTGGATATGGAATGTTTTATTCTAAATTTAGGTCCGCGCGAGAGATGGTGTTGTAAAGTCACATGACCCTCGAATATATATGTCTGGAGTTAGAATATTAATTTCTTTTCAGGGGAGAGCGTTGAACAGAGCACATCTGTATTGATCGGACAAACATGTTCACTATTGGTTTTATTATTTACAGGTCATTGATGACGGATCATGCATGCATCTTACGTACACATGTTTACGGGAGCACAGATTTGTATTTTAATGCATGATTAAAAAATTTGATTGTAGGATTTCAGCAATATTTACGATTTTTCTACGTCATTGAATTTTATTACTCAATCAAGCGGACCGCGTCTAACGGGAACATGAATTGGAGCCGATTTTTGCAGGAATGAATTTCTATTCAAGAAGTTTGTACATTAGAAGGATTGCATTTTTACAGTAAAATTTACAGGACTGAACTTCAAGGCGAAATGGGATTCCTCAAAGTAGAAGAAAAAAAAAAAAAAAAAGGAGGGGGAGGTGGAAGATGGTGGACCTTGGTTGATCAATTAAGATAAGATGCATGTATACATCATGATAGCTGCAAAGTTTGAGGCTATAATTAGTTCAGTTTGTTCATTTTCCTATTTCAGTGGCATGGAACCCCTAAAACAATGACGCGTACCATTTTGACAACAACTTTCCAGTTATATCATGTCGCGACTAACATTTTGGTCAATTTTTTTTTTTATACGGCTTACGGTTCACGTGTTACAAAAACATAACGACAAATTAATTTGGTAAAGGCAGATAACTCCTTTAAGATCTCACTGGATCGCTTCGATCCAAATTAGGCAAATATTCCTTAGGATGTAACAAACAATTTAGAAAAAGAATTTTGTCGATATCTTTTTTTTGTTACGAAGGAGATGCACACACTTGATAAACAGTGAATAGGGAGATAACTCTTACAAAGAAAATTGTTCGTCTTACCAGGGTGAAATTTAAAAGCGCATAAACTATACGATACAATATGAGAAATATCTAAGCGACATATTGCGAAACAAATATTTATCGCAAGAACAAAATAAGGCGGAAGAAAAAAAAAAAATCAGAAGAAAACAAAATTCTGTGGAAAGACCTAATAAATGGAGAGAAGAGGAAAGAAAAGAGGTAGGTGTGTGCCAGTGAGACATTTTATGATATATATGGTAAATTAGAATGGTTAAAAGTGCACATTTACAATATAAATCAATTGTTTTAAAAACAATTGTTCAACGGTCTTTCCCCTCCAAAACATGATTAATTGGTTTGTTGGTTGGTTGGTTGGTTGGTTGGTTGGTGGATCGATTAATTGATTGATTGATTGATTGATTGCATGGCACTTTCTCTGTGCGACGCAGCTAACTTAAATAACGCCCGTGACTGCGTACTTATACATCCCGCACAGCCAAACGGACGCCTGAGATGTCCTCATAAAAATTGATCCTAGCATCATTCGTTTATAAATTTTCTCTAGTTTCTATGTTACCTCGGACTTCCATTTTTCATCTATTTGTTGTGTATGCATTGTGATTGAATTTGTAGGAAAACGGAGTAAATTTTATCTTGGAAGTTTTATTTTCCTTATTTGGATATGGAATGTTTTATTCTAAATTTAGGTCCGCGCGAGAGATGGTGTTGTAAAGTCACATGACCCTCGAATATATATGTCTGGAGTTAGAATATTAATTTCTTTTCAGGGGAGAGCGTTGAACAGAGCACATCTGTATTGATCGGACAAACATGTTCACTATTGGTTTTATTATTTACAGGTCATTGATGACGGATCATGCATGCATCTTACGTACACATGTTTACGGGAGCACAGATTTGTATTTTAATGCATGATTAAAAAATTTGATTGTAGGATTTCAGCAATATTTACGATTTTTCTACGTCATTGAATTTTATTACTCAATCAAGCGGACCGCGTCTAACGGGAACATGAATTGGAGCCGATTTTTGGAGGAATGAATTTCTATTCAAGAAGTTTGTACATCAGAAGGATTGCATTTTTACAGTAAAATGTACAGGACTGAACTTCAAGGCGAAATGGGATTCCTCAAAGTAGAAGAAAAAAAAAAAAAAAAAGGGAGGGGGAGGTGGAGGATGGTGGACCTTGGTTGATCAATTAAGATAAGATGCATGTATACATCATGATAGCTGCAAAGTTTGAGGCTATAATTAGTTCATTTTGTTCATTTTCCTATTTCAGTGGCATGGAACCCCTAAAACAATGACGCGTGCCATTTTGACAACAACTTTCCAGTTATATCATGTCGCGACTAACATTTTGGTCAATTTTTTTTTATACGGCTTACGGTTCACGTGTTACAAAAACATAACGACAAATTAATTTGGTAAAGGCAGATAACTCCTTTAAGATCTCACTGGATCGCTTCGATCCAAATTAGGCAAATATTCCTTAGGATGTAACAAACAATTTAGAAAAAGAATTTTGTCGATATCTTTTTTTGTTACGAAGGAGATGCACACACTTGATAAACAGTGAATAGGGAGATAACTCTTACAAAGAAAATTGTTCGTCTTAGCATGATGAAATTTAAAAGCGCATAAACTATACGATACAATATGAGAAATATCTAAGCGACATATTGCGAAACAAATATTTATCGCAAGAACAAAATAAGGCGGAAGAAAAAAAAAAATCAGAAGAAAACAAAATTCTGTGGAAAGACCTAATAAATGGAGAGAAGAGGAAAGAAAAGAGGTAGGTGTGTGCCAGTGAGACATTTTATGATATATATGGTAAATTAGAATGGTTAAAAGTGCACATTTACAATATAAATCAATTGTTTTAAAAACAATTGTTCAACGGTCTTTCCCCTCCAAAACATGATTAATTGGTTTGTTGGTTGGTTGGTTGGTTGGTTGGTTGGTTGGTGGATCGATTAATTGATTGATTGATTGATTGATTGCATGGCACTTTCTCTGTGCGACGCAGCTAACTTAAATAACGCCCGTGACTGCGTACTTATACATCCCGCACAGCCAAACGGACGCCTGAGATGTCCTCATAAAAATTGATCCTAGCATCATTCGTTTATAAATTTTCTCTAGTTTCTATGTTACCTCGGACTTCCATTTTTCATCTATTTGTTGTGTATGCATTGTGATTGAATTTGTAGGAAAACGGAGTAAATTTTATCTTGGAAGTTTTATTTTCCTTATTTGGATATGGAATGTTTTATTCTAAATTTAGGTCCGCGCGAGAGATGGTGTTGTAAAGTCACATGACCCTCGAATATATATGTCTGGAGTTAGAATATTAATTTCTTTTCAGGGGAGAGCGTTGAACAGAGCACATCTGTATTGATCGGACAAACATGTTCACTATTGGTTTTATTATTTACAGGTCATTGATGACGGATCATGCATGCATCTTACGTACACATGTTTACGGGAGCACAGATTTGTATTTTAATGCATGATTAAAAAATTTGATTGTAGGATTTCAGCAATATTTACGATTTTTCTACGTCATTGAATTTTATTACTCAATCAAGCGGACCGCGTCTAACGGGAACATGAATTGGAGCCGATTTTTGGAGGAATGAATTTCTATTCAAGAAGTTTGTACATCAGAAGGATTGCATTTTTACAGTAAAATGTACAGGACTGAACTTCAAGGCGAAATGGGATTCCTCAAAGTAGAAGAAAAAAAAAAAAAAAGGGAGGGGGAGGTGGAGGATGGTGGACCTTGGTTGATCAATTAAGATAAGATGCATGTATACATCATGATAGCTGCAAAGTTTGAGGCTATAATTAGTTCATTTTGTTCATTTTCCTATTTCAGTGGCATGGAACCCCTAAAACAATGACGCGTACCATTTTGACAACAACTTTCCAGTTATATCATGTCGCGACTAACATTTTGGTCAATTTTTTTTTTATACGGCTTACGGTTCACGTGTTACAAAAACATAACGACAAATTAATTTGGTAAAGGCAGATAACTCCTTTAAGATCTCACTGGATCGCTTCGATCCAAATTAGGCAAATATTCCTTAGGATGTAACAAACAATTTAGAAACAGAATTTTGTCGATATCTTTTTTTTGTTACGAAGGAGATGCACACACTTGATAAACAGTGAATAGGGAGATAACTCTTACAAAGAAAATTGTTCGTCTTAGCAGGGTGAAATTTAAAAGCGCATAAACTATACGATACAATATGAGAAATATCTAAGCGACATATTGCGAAACAAATATTTATCGCAAGAACAAAATAAGGCGGAAGAAAAAAAAAATCAGAAGAAAACAAAATTCTGTGGAAAGACCTAATAAATGGAGAGAAGAGGAAAGAAAAGAGGTAGGTGTGTGCCAGTGAGACATTTTATGATATATATGGTAAATTAGAATGGTTAAAAGTGCACATTTACAATATAAATCAATTGTTTTAAAAACAATTGTTCAACGGTCTTTCCCCTCCAAAACATGATTAATTGGTTTGTTGGTTGGTTGGTTGGTTGGTTGGTTGGTTGGTTGGTGGATCGATTAATTGATTGATTGATTGCATGGCACTTTCTCTGTGCGACGCAGCTAACTTAAATAACGCCCGTGACTGCGTACTTATACATCCCGCACAGCCAAACGGACGCCTGAGATGTCCTCATAAAAATTGATCCTAGCATCATTCGTTTATAAATTTTCTCTAGTTTCTATGTTACCTCGGACTTCCATTTTTCATCTATTTGTTGTGTATGCATTGTGATTGAATTTGTAGGAAAACGGAGTAAATTTTATCTTGGAAGTTTTATTTTCCTTATTTGGATATGGAATGTTTTATTCTAAATTTAGGTCCGCGCGAGAGATGGTGTTGTAAAGTCACATGACCCTCGAATATATATGTCTGGAGTTAGAATATTAATTTCTTTTCAGGGGAGAGCGTTGAACAGAGCACATCTGTATTGATCGGACAAACATGTTCACTATTGGTTTTATTATTTACAGGTCATTGATGACGGATCATGCATGCATCTTACGTACACATGTTTACGGGAGCACAGATTTGTATTTTAATGCATGATTAAAAAATTTGATTGTAGGATTTCAGCAATATTTACGATTTTTCTACGTCATTGAATTTTATTACTCAATCAAGCGGACCGCGTCTAACGGGAACATGAATTGGAGCCGATTTTTGGAGGAATGAATTTCTATTCAAGAAGTTTGTACATCAGAAGGATTGCATTTTTACAGTAAAATGTACAGGACTGAACTTCAAGGCGAAATGGGATTCCTCAAAGTAGAAGAAAAAAAAAAAAAAAAAGGGAGGGGGAGGTGGAGGATGGTGGACCTTGGTTGATCAATTAAGATAAGAT
The DNA here is from genome assembly GCF_021869535.1 of Mytilus californianus. NCBI lineage: Eukaryota > Metazoa > Mollusca > Bivalvia > Mytilida > Mytilidae > Mytilus > Mytilus californianus. The sequence continues at coordinate 2,064,105 of NW_026262688.1, read as the reverse complement.
GCATGTATACATCATGATAGCTGCAAAGTTTGAGGCTATAATTAGTTCATTTTGTTCATTTTCCTATTTCAGTGGCATGGAACCCCTAAAACAATGACGCGTGCCATTTTGACAACAACTTTCCAGTTATATCATGTCGCGACTAACATTTTGGTCAATTTTTTTTTATACGGCTTACGGTTCACGTGTTACAAAAACATAACGACAAATTAATTTGGTAAAGGCAGATAACTCCTTTAAGATCTCACTGGATCGCTTCGATCCAAATTAGGCAAATATTCCTTAGGATGTAACAAACAATTTAGAAAAAGAATTTTGTCGATATCTTTTTTTGTTACGAAGGAGATGCACACACTTGATAAACAGTGAATAGGGAGATAACTCTTACAAAGAAAATTGTTCGTCTTAGCATGATGAAATTTAAAAGCGCATAAACTATACGATACAATATGAGAAATATCTAAGCGACATATTGCGAAACAAATATTTATCGCAAGAACAAAATAAGGCGGAAGAAAAAAAAAAATCAGAAGAAAACAAAATTCTGTGGAAAGACCTAATAAATGGAGAGAAGAGGAAAGAAAAGAGGTAGGTGTGTGCCAGTGAGACATTTTATGATATATATGGTAAATTAGAATGGTTAAAAGTGCACATTTACAATATAAATCAATTGTTTTAAAAACAATTGTTCAACGGTCTTTCCCCTCCAAAACATGATTAATTGGTTTGTTGGTTGGTTGGTTGGTTGGTTGGTTGGTTGGTGGATCGATTAATTGATTGATTGATTGATTGATTGCATGGCACTTTCTCTGTGCGACGCAGCTAACTTAAATAACGCCCGTGACTGCGTACTTATACATCCCGCACAGCCAAACGGACGCCTGAGATGTCCTCATAAAAATTGATCCTAGCATCATTCGTTTATAAATTTTCTCTAGTTTCTATGTTACCTCGGACTTCCATTTTTCATCTATTTGTTGTGTATGCATTGTGATTGAATTTGTAGGAAAACGGAGTAAATTTTATCTTGGAAGTTTTATTTTCCTTATTTGGATATGGAATGTTTTATTCTAAATTTAGGTCCGCGCGAGAGATGGTGTTGTAAAGTCACATGACCCTCGAATATATATGTCTGGAGTTAGAATATTAATTTCTTTTCAGGGGAGAGCGTTGAACAGAGCACATCTGTATTGATCGGACAAACATGTTCACTATTGGTTTTATTATTTACAGGTCATTGATGACGGATCATGCATGCATCTTACGTACACATGTTTACGGGAGCACAGATTTGTATTTTAATGCATGATTAAAAAATTTGATTGTAGGATTTCAGCAATATTTACGATTTTTCTACGTCATTGAATTTTATTACTCAATCAAGCGGACCGCGTCTAACGGGAACATGAATTGGAGCCGATTTTTGCAGGAATGAATTTCTATTCAAGAAGTTTGTACATCAGAAGGATTGCATTTTTACAGTAAAATGTACAGGACTGAACTTCAAGGCGAAATGGGATTCCTCAAAGTAGAAGAAAAAAAAAAAAAAAAGGGAGGGGGAGGTGGAGGATGGTGGACCTTGGTTGATCAATTAAGATAAGATGCATGTATACATCATGATAGCTGCAAAGTTTGAGGCTATAATTAGTTCATTTTGTTCATTTTCCTATTTCAGTGGCATGGAACCCCTAAAACAATGACGCGTACCATTTTGACAACAACTTTCCAGTTATATCATGTCGCGACTAACATTTTGGTCAATTTTTTTTTTATACGGCTTACGGTTCACGTGTTACAAAAACATAACGACAAATTAATTTGGTAAAGGCAGATAACTCCTTTAAGATCTCACTGGATCGCTTCGATCCAAATTAGGCAAATATTCCTTAGGATGTAACAAACAATTTAGAAACAGAATTTTGTCGATATCTTTTTTTTGTTACGAAGGAGATGCACACACTTGATAAACAGTGAATAGGGAGATAACTCTTACAAAGAAAATTGTTCGTCTTAGCAGGGTGAAATTTAAAAGCGCATAAACTATACGATACAATATGAGAAATATCTAAGCGACATATTGCGAAACAAATATTTATCGCAAGAACAAAATAAGGCGGAAGAAAAAAAAATCAGAAGAAAACAAAATTCTGTGGAAAGACCTAATAAATGGAGAGAAGAGGAAAGAAAAGAGGTAGGTGTGTGCCAGTGAGACATTTTATGATATATATGGTAAATTAGAATGGTTAAAAGTGCACATTTACAATATAAATCAATTGTTTTAAAAACAATTGTTCAACGGTCTTTCCCCTCCAAAACATGATTAATTGGTTTGTTGGTTGGTTGGTTGGTTGGTTGGTTGGTTGGTTGGTGGATCGATTAATTGATTGATTGATTGATTGATTGCATGGCACTTTCTCTGTGCGACGCAGCTAACTTAAATAACGCCCGTGACTGCGTACTTATACATCCCGCACAGCCAAACGGACGCCTGAGATGTCCTCATAAAAATTGATCCTAGCATCATTCGTTTATAAATTTTCTCTAGTTTCTATGTTACCTCGGACTTCCATTTTTCATCTATTTGTTGTGTATGCATTGTGATTGAATTTGTAGGAAAACGGAGTAAATTTTATCTTGGAAGTTTTATTTTCCTTATTTGGATATGGAATGTTTTATTCTAAATTTAGGTCCGCGCGAGAGATGGTGTTGTAAAGTCACATGACCCTCGAATATATATGTCTGGAGTTAGAATATTAATTTCTTTTCAGGGGAGAGCGTTGAACAGAGCACATCTGTATTGATCGGACAAACATGTTCACTATTGGTTTTATTATTTACAGGTCATTGATGACGGATCATGCATGCATCTTACGTACACATGTTTACGGGAGCACAGATTTGTATTTTAATGCATGATTAAAAAATTTGATTGTAGGATTTCAGCAATATTTACGATTTTTCTACGTCATTGAATTTTATTACTCAATCAAGCGGACCGCGTCTAACGGGAACATGAATTGGAGCCGATTTTTGGAGGAATGAATTTCTATTCAAGAAGTTTGTACATCAGAAGGATTGCATTTTTACAGTAAAATGTACAGGACTGAACTTCAAGGCGAAATGGGATTCCTCAAAGTAGAAGAAAAAAAAAAAAAAAAAGGGAGGGGGAGGTGGAGGATGGTGGACCTTGGTTGATCAATTAAGATAAGATGCATGTATACATCATGATAGCTGCAAAGTTTGAGGCTATAATTAGTTCATTTTGTTCATTTTCCTATTTCAGTGGCATGGAACCCCTAAAACAATGACGCGTGCCATTTTGACAACAACTTTCCAGTTATATCATGTCGCGACTAACATTTTGGTCAATTTTTTTTTATACGGCTTACGGTTCACGTGTTACAAAAACATAACGACAAATTAATTTGGTAAAGGCAGATAACTCCTTTAAGATCTCACTGGATCGCTTCGATCCAAATTAGGCAAATATTCCTTAGGATGTAACAAACAATTTAGAAAAAGAATTTTGTCGATATCTTTTTTTGTTACGAAGGAGATGCACACACTTGATAAACAGTGAATAGGGAGATAACTCTTACAAAGAAAATTGTTCGTCTTAGCATGATGAAATTTAAAAGCGCATAAACTATACGATACAATATGAGAAATATCTAAGCGACATATTGCGAAACAAATATTTATCGCAAGAACAAAATAAGGCGGAAGAAAAAAAAAAATCAGAAGAAAACAAAATTCTGTGGAAAGACCTAATAAATGGAGAGAAGAGGAAAGAAAAGAGGTAGGTGTGTGCCAGTGAGACATTTTATGATATATATGGTAAATTAGAATGGTTAAAAGTGCACATTTACAATATAAATCAATTGTTTTAAAAACAATTGTTCAACGGTCTTTCCCCTCCAAAACATGATTAATTGGTTTGTTGGTTGGTTGGTTGGTTGGTTGGTTGGTTGGTGGATCGATTAATTGATTGATTGATTGATTGATTGCATGGCACTTTCTCTGTGCGACGCAGCTAACTTAAATAACGCCCGTGACTGCGTACTTATACATCCCGCACAGCCAAACGGACGCCTGAGATGTCCTCATAAAAATTGATCCTAGCATCATTCGTTTATAAATTTTCTCTAGTTTCTATGTTACCTCGGACTTCCATTTTTCATCTATTTGTTGTGTATGCATTGTGATTGAATTTGTAGGAAAACGGAGTAAATTTTATCTTGGAAGTTTTATTTTCCTTATTTGGATATGGAATGTTTTATTCTAAATTTAGGTCCGCGCGAGAGATGGTGTTGTAAAGTCACATGACCCTCGAATATATATGTCTGGAGTTAGAATATTAATTTCTTTTCAGGGGAGAGCGTTGAACAGAGCACATCTGTATTGATCGGACAAACATGTTCACTATTGGTTTTATTATTTACAGGTCATTGATGACGGATCATGCATGCATCTTACGTACACATGTTTACGGGAGCACAGATTTGTATTTTAATGCATGATTAAAAAATTTGATTGTAGGATTTCAGCAATATTTACGATTTTTCTACGTCATTGAATTTTATTACTCAATCAAGCGGACCGCGTCTAACGGGAACATGAATTGGAGCCGATTTTTGCAGGAATGAATTTCTATTCAAGAAGTTTGTACATCAGAAGGATTGCATTTTTACAGTAAAATGTACAGGACTGAACTTCAAGGCGAAATGGGATTCCTCAAAGTAGAAGAAAAAAAAAAAAAAAGGGAGGGGGAGGTGGAGGATGGTGGACCTTGGTTGATCAATTAAGATAAGATGCATGTATACATCATGATAGCTGCAAAGTTTGAGGCTATAATTAGTTCATTTTGTTCATTTTCCTATTTCAGTGGCATGGAACCCCTAAAACAATGACGCGTACCATTTTGACAACAACTTTCCAGTTATATCATGTCGCGACTAACATTTTGGTCAATTTTTTTTTTATACGGCTTACGGTTCACGTGTTACAAAAACATAACGACAAATTAATTTGGTAAAGGCAGATAACTCCTTTAAGATCTCACTGGATCGCTTCGATCCAAATTAGGCAAATATTCCTTAGGATGTAACAAACAATTTAGAAACAGAATTTTGTCGATATCTTTTTTTTGTTACGAAGGAGATGCACACACTTGATAAACAGTGAATAGGGAGATAACTCTTACAAAGAAAATTGTTCGTCTTAGCAGGGTGAAATTTAAAAGCGCATAAACTATACGATACAATATGAGAAATATCTAAGCGACATATTGCGAAACAAATATTTATCGCAAGAACAAAATAAGGCGGAAGAAAAAAAAAATCAGAAGAAAACAAAATTCTGTGGAAAGACCTAATAAATGGAGAGAAGAGGAAAGAAAAGAGGTAGGTGTGTGCCAGTGAGACATTTTATGATATATATGGTAAATTAGAATGGTTAAAAGTGCACATTTACAATATAAATCAATTGTTTTAAAAACAATTGTTCAACGGTCTTTCCCCTCCAAAACATGATTAATTGGTTTGTTGGTTGGTTGGTTGGTTGGTTGGTTGGTTGGTTGGTGGATCGATTAATTGATTGATTGATTGATTGATTGCATGGCACTTTCTCTGTGCGACGCAGCTAACTTAAATAACGCCCGTGACTGCGTACTTATACATCCCGCACAGCCAAACGGACGCCTGAGATGTCCTCATAAAAATTGATCCTAGCATCATTCGTTTATAAATTTTCTCTAGTTTCTATGTTACCTCGGACTTCCATTTTTCATCTATTTGTTGTGTATGCATTGTGATTGAATTTGTAGGAAAACGGAGTAAATTTTATCTTGGAAGTTTTATTTTCCTTATTTGGATATGGAATGTTTTATTCTAAATTTAGGTCCGCGCGAGAGATGGTGTTGTAAAGTCACATGACCCTCGAATATATATGTCTGGAGTTAGAATATTAATTTCTTTTCAGGGGAGAGCGTTGAACAGAGCACATCTGTATTGATCGGACAAACATGTTCACTATTGGTTTTATTATTTACAGGTCATTGATGACGGATCATGCATGCATCTTACGTACACATGTTTACGGGAGCACAGATTTGTATTTTAATGCATGATTAAAAAATTTGATTGTAGGATTTCAGCAATATTTACGATTTTTCTACGTCATTGAATTTTATTACTCAATCAAGCGGACCGCGTCTAACGGGAACATGAATTGGAGCCGATTTTTGGAGGAATGAATTTCTATTCAAGAAGTTTGTACATCAGAAGGATTGCATTTTTACAGTAAAATGTACAGGACTGAACTTCAAGGCGAAATGGGATTCCTCAAAGTAGAAGAAAAAAAAAAAAAAAAAGGGAGGGGGAGGTGGAGGATGGTGGACCTTGGTTGATCAATTAAGATAAGATGCATGTATACATCATGATAGCTGCAAAGTTTGAGGCTATAATTAGTTCATTTTGTTCATTTTCCTATTTCAGTGGCATGGAACCCCTAAAACAATGACGCGTACCATTTTGACAACAACTTTCCAGTTATATCATGTCGCGACTAACATTTTGGTCAATTTTTTTTTTTATACGGCTTACGGTTCACGTGTTACAAAAACATAACGACAAATTAATTTGGTAAAGGCAGATAACTCCTTTAAGATCTCACTGGATCGCTTCGATCCAAATTAGGCAAATATTCCTTAGGATGTAACAAACAATTTAGAAACAGAATTTTGTCGATATCTTTTTTTGTTACGAAGGAGATGCACACACTTGATAAACAGTGAATAGGGAGATAACTCTTACAAAGAAAATTGTTCGTCTTAGCAGGGTGAAATTTAAAAGCGCATAAACTATACGATACAATATGAGAAATATCTAAGCGACATATTGCGAAACAAATATTTATCGCAAGAACAAAATAAGGCGGAAGAAAAAAAAAAAAATCAGAAGAAAACAAAATTCTGTGGAAAGACCTAATAAATGGAGAGAAGAGGAAAGAAAAGAGGTAGGTGTGTGCCAGTGAGACATTTTATGATATATATGGTAAATTAGAATGGTTAAAAGTGCACATTTACAATATAAATCAATTGTTTTAAAAACAATTGTTCAACGGTCTTTCCCCTCCAAAACATGATTAATTGGTGTGTTGGTTGGTTGGTTGGTTGGTTGGTTGGTGGATCGATTAATTGATTGATTGATTGATTGATTGCATGGCACTTTCTCTGTGCGACGCAGCTAACTTAAATAACGCCCGTGACTGCGTACTTATACATCCCGCACAGCCAAACGGACGCCTGAGATGTCCTCATAAAAATTGATCCTAGCATCATTCGTTTATAAATTTTCTCTAGTTTCTATGTTACCTCGGACTTCCATTTTTCATCTATTTGTTGTGTATGCATTTTGATTGAATTTGTAGGAAAACGGAGTAAATTTTATCTTGGAAGTTTTATTTTCCTTATTTGGATATGGAATGTTTTATTCTAAATTTAGGTCCGCGCGAGAGATGGTGTTGTAAAGTCACATGACCCTCGAATATATATGTCTGGAGTTAGAATATTAATTTCTTTTCAGGGGAGAGCGTTGAACAGAGCACATCTGTATTGATCGGACAAACATGTTCACTATTGGTTTTATTATTTACAGGTCATTGATGACGGATCATGCATGCATCTTACGTACACATGTTTACGGGAGCACAGATTTGTATTTTAATGCATGATTAAAAAATTTGATTGTAGGATTTCAGCAATATTTACGATTTTTCTACGTCATTGAATTTTATTACTCAATCAAGCGGACCGCGTCTAACGGGAACATGAATTGGAGCCGATTTTTGCAGGAATGAATTTCTATTCAAGAAGTTTGTACATTAGAAGGATTGCATTTTTACAGTAAAATTTACAGGACTGAACTTCAAGGCGAAATGGGATTCCTCAAAGTAGAAGAAAAAAAAAAAAAAAGGGAGGGGGAGGTGGAAGATGGTGGACCTTGGTTGATCAATTAAGATAAGATGCATGTATACATCATGATAGCTGCAAAGTTTGAGGCTATAATTAGTTCATTTTGTTCATTTTCCTATTTCAGTGGCATGGAACCCCTAAAACAATGACGCGTACCATTTTGACAACAACTTTCCAGTTATATCATGTCGCGACTAACATTTTGGTCAATTTTTTTTTTTATACGGCTTACGGTTCACGTGTTACAAAAACATAACGACAAATTAATTTGGTAAAGGCAGATAACTCCTTTAAGATCTCACTGGATCGCTTCGATCCAAATTAGGCAAATATTCCTTAGGATGTAACAAACAATTTAGAAAAAGAATTTTGTCGATATCTTTTTTTTGTTACGAAGGAGATGCACTCACTTGATAAACAGTGAATAGGGAGATAACTCTTACAAAGAAAATTGTTCGTCTTAGCAGGGTGAAATTTAAAAGCGCATAAACTATACGATACAATATGAGAAATATCTAAGCGACATATTGCGAAACAAATATTTATCGCAAGAACAAAATAAGGCGGAAGAAAAAAAAAATCAGAAGAAAACAAAATTCTGTGGAAAGACCTAATAAATGGAGAGAAGAGGAAAGAAAAGAGGTAGGTGTGTGCCAGTGAGACATTTTATGATATATATGGTAAATTAGAATGGTTAAAAGTGCACATTTACAATATAAATCAATTGTTTTAAAAACAATTGTTCAACGGTCTTTCCCCTCCAAAACATGATTAATTGGTTTGTTGGTTGGTTGGTTGGTTGGTTGGTTGGTTGGTTGGTGGATCGATTAATTGATTGATTGATTGATTGCATGGCACTTTCTCTGTGCGACGCAGCTAACTTAAATAACGCCCGTGACTGCGTACTTATACATCCCGCACAGCCAAACGGACGCCTGAGATGTCCTCATAAAAATTGATCCTAGCATCATTCGTTTATAAATTTTCTCTAGTTTCTATGTTACCTCGGACTTCCATTTTTCATCTATTTGTTGTGTATGCATTTTGATTGAATTTGTAGGAAAACGGAGTAAATTTTATCTTGGAAGTTTTATTTTCCTTATTTGGATATGGAATGTTTTATTCTAAATTTAGGTCCGCGCGAGAGATGGTGTTGTAAAGTCACATGACCCTCGAATATATATGTCTGGAGTTAGAATATTAATTTCTTTTCAGGGGAGAGCGTTGAACAGAGCACATCTGTATTGATCGGACAAACATGTTCACTATTGGTTTTATTATTTACAGGTCATTGATGACGGATCATGCATGCATCTTACGTACACATGTTTACGGGAGCACAGATTTGTATTTTAATGCATGATTAAAAAATTTGATTGTAGGATTTCAGCAATATTTACGATTTTTCTACGTCATTGAATTTTATTACTCAATCAAGCGGACCGCGTCTAACGGGAACATGAATTGGAGCCGATTTTTGCAGGAATGAATTTCTATTCAAGAAGTTTGTACATTAGAAGGATTGCATTTTTACAGTAAAATTTACAGGACTGAACTTCAAGGCGAAATGGGATTCCTCGAAGTAGAAGAAAAAAAAAAAAAAAAGGGAGGGGGAGGTGGAAGTTGGTGGACCTTGGTTGATCAATTAAGATAAGATGCATGTATACATCATGATAGCTGCAAAGTTTGAGGCTATAATTAGTTCATTTTGTTCATTTTCCTATTTCAGTGGCATGGAACCCCTAAAACAATGACGCGTACCATTTTGACAACAACTTTCCAGTTATATCATGTCGCGACTAACATTTTGGTCAATTTTTTTTTTATACGGCTTACGGTTCACGTGTTACAAAAACATAACGACAAATTAATTTGGTAAAGGCAGATAACTCCTTTAAGATCTCACTGGATCGCTTCGATCCAAATTAGGCAAATATTCCTTAGGATGTAACAAACAATTTAGAAAAAGAATTTTGTCGATATCTTTTTTTTGTTACGAAGGAGATGCACACACTTGATAAACAGTGAATAGGGAGATAACTCTTACAAAGAAAATTGTTCGTCTTAGCAGGGTGAAATTTAAAAGCGCATAAACTATACGATACAATATGAGAAATATCTAAGCGACATATTGCGAAACAAATATTTATCGCAAGAACAAAATAAGGCGGAAGAAAAAAAAAATCAGAAGAAAACAAAATTCTGTGGAAAGACCTAATAAATGGAGAGAAGAGGAAAGAAAAGAGGTAGGTGTGTGCCAGTGAGACATTTTATGATATATATGGTAAATTAGAATGGTTAAAAGTGCACATTTACAATATAAATCAATTGTTTTAAAAACAATTGTTCAACGGTCTTTCCCCTCCAAAACATGATTAATTGGTTTGTTGGTTGGTTGGTTGGTTGGTTGGTTGGTGGATCGATTAATTGATTGATTGATTGATTGATTGCATGGCACTTTCTCTGTGCGACGCAGCTAACTTAAATAACGCCCGTGACTGCGTACTTATACATCCCGCACAGCCAAACGGACGCCTGAGATGTCCTCATAAAAATTGATCCTAGCATCATTCGTTTATAAATTTTCTCTAGTTTCTATGTTACCTCGGACTTCCATTTTTCATCTATTTGTTGTGTATGCATTGTGATTGAATTTGTAGGAAAACGGAGTAAATTTTATCTTGGAAGTTTTATTTTCCTTATTTGGATATGGAATGTTTTATTCTAAATTTAGGTCCGCGCGAGAGATGGTGTTGTAAAGTCACATGACCCTCGAATATATATGTCTGGAGTTAGAATATTAATTTCTTTTCAGGGGAGAGCGTTGAACAGAGCACATCTGTATTGATCGGACAAACATGTTCACTATTGGTTTTATTATTTACAGGTCATTGATGACGGATCATGCATGCATCTTACGTACACATGTTTACGGGAGCACAGATTTGTATTTTAATGCATGATTAAAAAATTTGATTGTAGGATTTCAGCAATATTTACGATTTTTCTACGTCATTGAATTTTATTACTCAATCAAGCGGACCGCGTCTAACGGGAACATGAATTGGAGCCGATTTTTGGAGGAATGAATTTCTATTCAAGAAGTTTGTACATCAGAAGGATTGCATTTTTACAGTAAAATGTACAGGACTGAACTTCAAGGCGAAATGGGATTCCTCAAAGTAGAAGAAAAAAAAAAAAAAAAAGGGAGGGGGAGGTGGAGGATGGTGGACCTTGGTTGATCAATTAAGATAAGATGCATGTATACATCATGATAGCTGCAAAGTTTGAGGCTATAATTAGTTCATTTTGTTCATTTTCCTATTTCAGTGGCATGGAACCCCTAAAACAATGACGCGTACCATTTTGACAACAACTTTCCAGTTATATCATGTCGCGACTAACATTTTGGTCAATTTTTTTTTTTTATACGGCTTACGGTTCACGTGTTACAAAAACATAACGACAAATTAATTTGGTAAAGGCAGATAACTCCTTTAAGATCTCACTGGATCGCTTCGATCCAAATTAGGCAAATATTCCTTAGGATGTAACAAACAATTTAGAAAAAGAATTTTGTCGATATCTTTTTTTGTTACGAAGGAGATGCACACACTTGATAAACAGTGAATAGGGAGATAACTCTTACAAAGAAAATTGTTCGTCTTAGCAGGGTGAAATTTAAAAGCGCATAAACTATACGATACAATATGAGAAATATCTAAGCGACATATTGCGAAACAAATATTTATCGCAAGAACAAAATAAGGCGGAAGAAAAAAAAAAAATCAGAAGAAAACAAAATTCTGTGGAAAGACCTAATAAATGGAGAGAAGAGGAAAGAAAAGAGGTAGGTGTGTGCCAGTGAGACATTTTATGATATATATGGTAAATTAGAATGGTTAAAAGTGCACATTTACAATATAAATCAATTGTTTTAAAAACAATTGTTCAACGGTCTTTCCCCTCCAAAACATGATTAATTGGTGTGTTGGTTGGTTGGTTGGTTGGTTGGTTGGTTGGTGGATCGATTAATTGATTGATTGATTGATTGATTGCATGGCACTTTCTCTATGCGACGCAGCTAACTTAAATAACGCCCGTGACTGCGTACTTATACATCCCGCACAGCCAAACGGACGCCTGAGATGTCCTCATAAAAATTGATCCTAGCATCATTCGTTTATAAATTTTCTCTAGTTTCTATGTTACCTCGGACTTCCATTTTTCATCTATTTGTTGTGTATGCATTGTGATTGAATTTGTAGGAAAACGGAGTAAATTTTATCTTGGAAGTTTTATTTTCCTTATTTGGATATGGAATGTTTTATTCTAAATTTAGGTCCGCGCGAGAGATGGTGTTGTAAAGTCACATGACCCTCGAATATATATGTCTGGAGTTAGAATATTAATTTCTTTTCAGGGGAGAGCGTTGAACAGAGCACATCTGTATTGATCGGACAAACATGTTCACTATTGGTTTTATTATTTACAGGTCATTGATGACGGATCATGCATGCATCTTACGTACACATGTTTACGGGAGCACAGATTTGTATTTTAATGCATGATTAAAAAATTTGATTGTAGGATTTCAGCAATATTTACGATTTTTCTACGTCATTGAATTTTATTACTCAATCAAGCGGACCGCGTCTAACGGGAACATGAATTGGAGCCGATTTTTGCAGGAATGAATTTCTATTCAAGAAGTTTGTACATCAGAAGGATTGCATTTTTACAGTAAAATTTACAGGACTGAACTTCAAGGCGAAATGGGATTCCTCAAAGTAGAAGAAAAAAAAAAAAAGGGAGGGGGAGGTGGAAGATGGTGGACCTTGGTTGATCAATTAAGATAAGATGCATGTATACATCATGATAGCTGCAAAGTTTGAGGCTATAATTAGTTCATTTTGTTCATTTTCCTATTTCAGTGGCATGGAACCCCTAAAACAATGACGCGTACCATTTTGACAACAACTTTCCAGTTATATCATGTCGCGACTAACATTTTGGTCAATTTTTTTTTTTATACGGCTTACGGTTCACGTGTTACAAAAACATAACGACAAATTAATTTGGTAAAGGCAGATAACTCCTTTAAGATCTCACTGGATCGCTTCGATCCAAATTAGGCAAATATTCCTTAGGATGTAACAAACAATTTAGAAAAAGAATTTTGTCGATATCTTTTTTTTGTTACGAAGGAGATGCACACACTTGATAAACAGTGAATAGGGAGATAACTCTTACAAAGAAAATTGTTCGTCTTAGCAGGGTGAAATTTAAAAGCGCATAAACTATACGATACAATATGAGAAATATCTAAGCGACATATTGCGAAACAAATATTTATCGCAAGAACAAAATAAGGCGGAAGAAAAAAAAAATCAGAAGAAAACAAAATTCTGTGGAAAGACCTAATAAATGGAGAGAAGAGGAAAGAAAAGAGGTAGGTGTGTGCCAGTGAGACATTTTATGATATATATGGTAAATTAGAATGGTTAAAAGTGCACATTTACAATATAAATCAATTGTTTTAAAAACAATTGTTCAACGGTCTTTCCCCTCCAAAACATGATTAATTGGTTTGTTGGTTGGTTGGTTGGTTGGTTGGTTGGTTGGTGGATCGATTAATTGATTGATTGATTGATTGATTGCATGGCACTTTCTCTGTGCGACGCAGCTAACTTAAATAACGCCCGTGACTGCGTACTTATACATCCCGCCCAGCCAAACGGACGCCTGAGATGTCCTCATAAAAATTGATCCTAGCATCATTCGTTTATAAATTTTCTCTAGTTTCTATGTTACCTCGGACTTCCATTTTTCATCTATTTGTTGTGTATGCATTGTGATTGAATTTGTAGGAAAACGGAGTAAATTTTATCTTGGAAGTTTTATTTTCCTTATTTGGATATGGAATGTTTTATTCTAAATTTAGGTCCGCGCGAGAGATGGTGTTGTAAAGTCACATGACCCTCGAATATATATGTCTGGAGTTAGAATATTAATTTCTTTTCAGGGGAGAGCGTTGAACAGAGCACATCTGTATTGATCGGACAAACATGTTCACTATTGGTTTTATTATTTACAGGTCATTGATGACGGATCATGCATGCATCTTACGTACACATGTTTACGGGAGCACAGATTTGTATTTTAATGCATGATTAAAAAATTTGATTGTAGGATTTCAGCAATATTTACGATTTTTCTACGTCATTGAATTTTATTACTCAATCAAGCGGACCGCGTCTAACGGGAACATGAATTGGAGCCGATTTTTGGAGGAATGAATTTCTATTCAAGAAGTTTGTACATCAGAAGGATTGCATTTTTACAGTAAAATGTACAGGACTGAACTTCAAGGCGAAATGGGATTCCTCAAAGTAGAAGAAAAAAAAAAAAGGGAGGGGGAGGTGGAGGATGGTGGACCTTGGTTGATCAATTAAGATAAGATGCATGTATACATCATGATAGCTGCAAAGTTTGAGGCTATAATTAGTTCATTTTGTTCATTTTCCTATTTCAGTGGCATGGAACCCCTAAAACAATGACGCGTGCCATTTTGACAACAACTTTCCAGTTATATCATGTCGCGACTAACATTTTGGTCAATTTTTTTTTATACGGCTTACGGTTCACGTGTTACAAAAACATAACGACAAATTAATTTGGTAAAGGCAGATAACTCCTTTAAGATCTCACTGGATCGCTTCGATCCAAATTAGGCAAATATTCCTTAGGATGTAACAAACAATTTAGAAAAAGAATTTTGTCGATATCTTTTTTTGTTACGAAGGAGATGCACACACTTGATAAACAGTGAATAGGGAGATAACTCTTACAAAGAAAATTGTTCGTCTTAGCATGATGAAATTTAAAAGCGCATAAACTATACGATACAATATGAGAAATATCTAAGCGACATATTGCGAAACAAATATTTATCGCAAGAACAAAATAAGGCGGAAGAAAAAAAAAAATCAGAAGAAAACAAAATTCTGTGGAAAGACCTAATAAATGGAGAGAAGAGGAAAGAAAAGAGGTAGGTGTGTGCCAGTGAGACATTTTATGATATATATGGTAAATTAGAATGGTTAAAAGTGCACATTTACAATATAAATCAATTGTTTTAAAAACAATTGTTCAACGGTCTTTCCCCTCCAAAACATGATTAATTGGTTTGTTGGTTGGTTGGTTGGTTGGTTGGTTGGTTGGTGGATCGATTAATTGATTGATTGATTGATTGATTGCATGGCACTTTCTCTGTGCGACGCAGCTAACTTAAATAACGCCCGTGACTGCGTACTTATACATCCCGCCCAGCCAAACGGACGCCTGAGATGTCCTCATAAAAATTGATCCTAGCATCATTCGTTTATAAATTTTCTCTAGTTTCTATGTTACCTCGGACTTCCATTTTTCATCTATTTGTTGTGTATGCATTGTGATTGAATTTGTAGGAAAACGGAGTAAATTTTATCTTGGAAGTTTTATTTTCCTTATTTGGATATGGAATGTTTTATTCTAAATTTAGGTCCGCGCGAGAGATGGTGTTGTAAAGTCACATGACCCTCGAATATATATGTCTGGAGTTAGAATATTAATTTCTTTTCAGGGGAGAGCGTTGAACAGAGCACATCTGTATTGATCGGACAAACATGTTCACTATTGGTTTTATTATTTACAGGTCATTGATGACGGATCATGCATGCATCTTACGTACACATGTTTACGGGAGCACAGATTTGTATTTTAATGCATGATTAAAAAATTTGATTGTAGGATTTCAGCAATATTTACGATTTTTCTACGTCATTGAATTTTATTACTCAATCAAGCGGACCGCGTCTAACGGGAACATGAATTGGAGCCGATTTTTGGAGGAATGAATTTCTATTCAAGAAGTTTGTACATCAGAAGGATTGCATTTTTACAGTAAAATGTACAGGACTGAACTTCAAGGCGAAATGGGATTCCTCAAAGTAGAAGAAAAAAAAAAAAGGGGGGAGGGGGAGGTGGAGGATGGTGGACCTTGGTTGATCAATTAAGATAAGATGCATGTATACATCATGATAGCTGCAAAGTTTGAGGCTATAATTAGTTCATTTTGTTCATTTTCCTATTTCAGTGGCATGGAACCCCTAAAACAATGACGCGTACCATTTTGACAACAACTTTCCAGTTATATCATGTCGCGACTAACATTTTGGTCAATTTTTTTTTTATACGGCTTACGGTTCACGTGTTACAAAAACATAACGACAAATTAATTTGGTAAAGGCAGATAACTCCTTTAAGATCTCACTGGATCGCTTCGATCCAAATTAGGCAAATATTCCTTAGGATGTAACAAACAATTTAGAAAAAGAATTTTGTCGATATCTTTTTTTGTTACGAAGGAGATGCACACACTTGATAAACAGTGAATAGGGAGATAACTCTTACAAAGAAAATTGTTCGTCTTAGCAGGGTGAAATTTAAAAGCGCATAAACTATACGATACAATATGAGAAATATCTAAGCGACATATTGCGAAACAAATATTTATCGCAAGAACAAAATAAGGCGGAAAAAAAAAAAAAAAAATCAGAAGAAAACAAAATTCTGTGGAAAGACCTAATAAATGGAGAGAAGAGGAAAGAAAAGAGGTAGGTGTGTGCCAGTGAGACATTTTATGATATATATGGTAAATTAGAATGGTTAAAAGTGCACATTTACAATATAAATCAATTGTTTTAAAAACAATTGTTCAACGGTCTTTCCCCTCCAAAACATGATTAATTGGTGTGTTGGTTGGTTGGTTGGTTGGTTGGTTGGTTGGTGGATCGATTAATTGATTGATTGATTGATTGATTGCATGGCACTTTCTCTGTGCGACGCAGCTAACTTAAATAACGCCCGTGACTGCGTACTTATACATCCCGCACAGCCAAACGGACGCCTGAGATGTCCTCATAAAAATTGATCCTAGCATCATTCGTTTATAAATTTTCTCTAGTTTCTATGTTACCTCGGACTTCCATTTTTCATCTATTTGTTGTGTATGCATTGTGATTGAATTTGTAGGAAAACGGAGTAAATTTTATCTTGGAAGTTTTATTTTCCTTATTTGGATATGGAATGTTTTATTCTAAATTTAGGTCCGCGCGAGAGATGGTGTTGTAAAGTCACATGACCCTCGAATATATATGTCTGGAGTTAGAATATTAATTTCTTTTCAGGGGAGAGCGTTGAACAGAGCACATCTGTATTGATCGGACAAACATGTTCACTATTGGTTTTATTATTTACAGGTCATTGATGACGGATCATGCATGCATCTTACGTACACATGTTTACGGGAGCACAGATTTGTATTTTAATGCATGATTAAAAAATTTGATTGTAGGATTTCAGCAATATTTACGATTTTTCTACGTCATTGAATTTTATTACTCAATCAAGCGGACCGCGTCTAACGGGAACATGAATTGGAGCCGATTTTTGGAGGAATGAATTTCTATTCAAGAAGTTTGTACATCAGAAGGATTGCATTTTTACAGTAAAATGTACAGGACTGAACTTCAAGGCGAAATGGGATTCCTCAAAGTAGAAGAAAAAAAAAAAAAAAGGGAGGGGGAGGTGGAGGATGGTGGACCTTGGTTGATCAATTAAGATAAGATGCATGTATACATCATGATAGCTGCAAAGTTTGAGGCTATAATTAGTTCATTTTGTTCATTTTCCTATTTCAGTGGCATGGAACCCCTAAAACAATGACGCGTGCCATTTTGACAACAACTTTCCAGTTATATCATGTCGCGACTAACATTTTGGTCAATTTTTTGTTATACGGCTTACGGTTCACGTGTTACAAAAACATAACGACAAATTAATTTGGTAAAGGCAGATAACTCCTTTAAGATCTCACTGGATCGCTTCGATCCAAATTAGGCAAATATTCCTTAGGATGTAACAAACAATTTAGAAAAAGAATTTTGTCGATATCTTTTTTTGTTACGAAGGAGATGCACACACTTGATAAACAGTGAATAGGGAGATAACTCTTACAAAGAAAATTGTTCGTCTTAGCATGATGAAATTTAAAAGCGCATAAACTATACGATACAATATGAGAAATATCTAAGCGACATATTGCGAAACAAATATTTATCGCAAGAACAAAATAAGGCGGAAGAAAAAAAAAAATCAGAAGAAAACAAAATTCTGTGGAAAGACCTAATAAATGGAGAGAAGAGGAAAGAAAAGAGGTAGGTGTGTGCCAGTGAGACATTTTATGATATATATGGTAAATTAGAATGGTTAAAAGTGCACATTTACAATATAAATCAATTGTTTTAAAAACAATTGTTCAACGGTCTTTCCCCTCCAAAACATGATTAATTGGTTTGTTGGTTGGTTGGTTGGTTGGTTGGTTGGTTGGTGGATCGATTAATTGATTGATTGATTGATTGATTGCATGGCACTTTCTCTGTGCGACGCAGCTAACTTAAATAACGCCCGTGACTGCGTACTTATACATCCCGCACAGCCAAACGGACGCCTGAGATGTCCTCATAAAAATTGATCCTAGCATCATTCGTTTATAAATTTTCTCTAGTTTCTATGTTACCTCGGACTTCCATTTTTCATCTATTTGTTGTGTATGCATTGTGATTGAATTTGTAGGAAAACGGAGTAAATTTTATCTTGGAAGTTTTATTTTCCTTATTTGGATATGGAATGTTTTATTCTAAATTTAGGTCCGCGCGAGAGATGGTGTTGTAAAGTCACATGACCCTCGAATATATATGTCTGGAGTTAGAATATTAATTTCTTTTCAGGGGAGAGCGTTGAACAGAGCACATCTGTATTGATCGGACAAACATGTTCACTATTGGTTTTATTATTTACAGGTCATTGATGACGGATCATGCATGCATCTTACGTACACATGTTTACGGGAGCACAGATTTGTATTTTAATGCATGATTAAAAAAATTGATTGTAGGATTTCAGCAATATTTACGATTTTTCTACGTCATTGAATTTTATTACTCAATCAAGCGGACCGCGTCTAACGGGAACATGAATTGGAGCCGATTTTTGCAGGAATGAATTTCTATTCAAGAAGTTTGTACATCAGAAGGATTGCATTTTTACAGTAAAATGTACAGGACTGAACTTCAAGGCGAAATGGGATTCCTCAAAGTAGAAGAAAAAAAAAAAGGGAGGGGGAGGTGGAGGATGGTGGACCTTGGTTGATCAATTAAGATAAGATGCATGTATACATCATGATAGCTGCAAAGTTTGAGGCTATAATTAGTTCATTTTGTTCATTTTCCTATTTCAGTGGCATGGAACCCCTAAAACAATGACGCGTACCATTTTGACAACAACTTTCCAGTCGCGACTAACATTTTGGTCAATTTTTTTTTATACGGCTTACGGTTCACGTGTTACAAAACCATAACGACAAATTAATTTGGTAAAGGCAGATAACTCCTTTAAGATCTCACTGGATCGCTTCGATCCAAATTAGGCAAATATTCCTTAGGATGTAACAAACAATTTAGAAAAAGAATTTTGTCGATATCTTTTTTTGTTACGAAGGAGATGCACACACTTGATAAACAGTGAATAGGGAGATAACTCTTACAAAGAAAATTGTTCGTCTTAGCAGGGTGAAATTTAAAAGCGCATAAACTATACGATACAATATGAGAAATATCTAAGCGACATATTGCGAAACAAATATTTATCGCAAGAACAAAATAAGGCGGAAGAAAAAAAAAAAATCAGAAGAAAACAAAATTCTGTGGAAAGACCTAATAAATGGAGAGAAGAGGAAAGAAAAGAGGTAGGTGTGTGCCAGTGAGACATTTTATGATATATATGGTAAATTAGAATGGTTAAAAATGCACATTTACAATATAAATCAATTGTTTTAAAAACAATTGTTCAACGGTCTTTCCCCTCCAAAACATGATTAATTGGTTTGTTGGTTGGTTGGTTGGTTGGTTGGTTGGTTGGTGGATCGATTAATTGATTGATTGATTGATTGATTGCATGGCACTTTCTCTGTGCGACGCAGCTAACTTAAATAACGCCCGTGACTGCGTACTTATACATCCCGCACAGCCAAACGGACGCCTGAGATGTCCTCATAAAAATTGATCCTAGCATCATTCGTTTATAAATTTTCTCTAGTTTCTATGTTACCTCGGACTTCCATTTTTCATCTATTTGTTGTGTATGCATTTTGATTGAATTTGTAGGAAAACGGAGTAAATTTTATCTTGGAAGTTTTATTTTCCTTATTTGGATATGGAATGTTTTATTCTAAATTTAGGTCCGCGCGAGAGATGGTGTTGTAAAGTCACATGACCCTCGAATATATATGTCTGGAGTTAGAATATTAATTTCTTTTCAGGGGAGAGCGTTGAACAGAGCACATCTGTATTGATCGGACAAACATGTTCACTATTGGTTTTATTATTTACAGGTCATTGATGACGGATCATGCATGCATCTTACGTACACATGTTTACGGGAGCACAGATTTGTATTTTAATGCATGATTAAAAAATTTGATTGTAGGATTTCAGCAATATTTACGATTTTTCTACGTCATTGAATTTTATTACTCAATCAAGCGGACCGCGTCTAACGGGAACATGAATTGGAGCCGATTTTTGCAGGAATGAATTTCTATTCAAGAAGTTTGTACATCAGAAGGATTGCATTTTTACAGTAAAATGTACAGGACTGAACTTCAAGGCGAAATGGGATTCCTCAAAGTAGAAGAAAAAAAAAAGGGAGGGGGAGGTGGAGGATGGTGGACCTTGGTTGATCAATTAAGATAAGATGCATGTATACATCATGATAGCTGCAAAGTTTGAGGCTATAATTAGTTCATTTTGTTCATTTTCCTATTTCAGTGGCATGGAACCCCTAAAACAATGACGCGTACCATTTTGACAACAACTTTCCAGTCGCGACTAACATTTTGGTCAATTTTTTTTTTATACGGCTTACGGTTCACGTGTTACAAAAACATAACGACAAATTAATTTGGTAAAGGCAGATAACTCCTTTAAGATCTCACTGGATCGCTTCGATCCAAATTAGGCAAATATTCCTTAGGATGTAACAAACAATTTAGAAAAAGAATTTTGTCGATATCTTTTTTTGTTACGAAGGAGATGCACACACTTGATAAACAGTGAATAGGGAGATAACTCTTACAAAGAAAATTGTTCGTCTTAGCAGGGTGAAATTTAAAAGCGCATAAACTATACGATACAATATGAGAAATATCTAAGCGACATATTGCGAAACAAATATTTATCGCAAGAACAAAATAAGGCGGAAGAAAAAAAAAAAATCAGAAGAAAACAAAATTCTGTGGAAAGACCTAATAAATGGAGAGAAGAGGAAAGAAAAGAGGTAGGTGTGTGCCAGTGAGACATTTTATGATATATATGGTAAATTAGAATGGTTAAAAGTGCACATTTACAATATAAATCAATTGTTTTAAAAACAATTGTTCAACGGTCTTTCCCCTCCAAAACATGATTAATTGGTTTGTTGGTTGGTTGGTTGGTTGGTTGGTGGATCGATTAATTGATTGATTGATTGATTGATTGCATGGCACTTTCTCTGTGCGACGCAGCTAACTTAAATAACGCCCGTGACTGCGTACTTATACATCCCGCACAGCCAAACGGACGCCTGAGATGTCCTCATAAAAATTGATCCTAGCATCATTCGTTTATAAATTTTCTCTAGTTTCTATGTTACCTCGGACTTCCATTTTTCATCTATTTGTTGTGTATGCATTTTGATTGAATTTGTAGGAAAACGGAGTAAATTTTATCTTGGAAGTTTTATTTTCCTTATTTGGATATGGAATGTTTTATTCTAAATGTAGGTCCGCGCGAGAGATGGTGTTGTAAAGTCACATGACCCTCGAATATATATGTCTGGAGTTAGAATATTAATTTCTTTTCAGGGGAGAGCGTTGAACAGAGCACATCTGTACTGATCGGACAAACATGTTCACTATTGGTTTTATTATTTACAGGTCATTGATGACGGATCATGCATGCATCTTACGTACACATGTTTACGGGAGCACAGATTTGTATTTTAATGCATGATTAAAAAATTTGATTGTAGGATTTCAGCAATATTTACGATTTTTCTACGTCATTGAATTTTATTACTCAATCAAGCGGACCGCGTCTAACGGGAACATGAATTGGAGCCGATTTTTGCAGGAATGAATTTCTATTCAAGAAGTTTGTACATCAGAAGGATTGCATTTTTACAGTAAAATGTACAGGACTGAACTTCAAGGCGAAATGGGATTCCTCAAAGTAGAAGAAAAAAAAAAAAGGGAGGGGGAGGTGGAGGATGGTGGACCTTGGTTGATCAATTAAGATAAGATGCATGTATACATCATGATAGCTGCAAAGTTTGAGGCTATAATTAGTTCATTTTGTTCATTTTCCTATTTCAGTGGCATGGAACCCCTAAAACAATGACGCGTACCATTTTGACAACAACTTTCCAGTCGCGACTAACATTTTGGTCAATTTTTTTTTTTATACGGCTTACGGTTCACGTGTTACAAAAACATAACGACAAATTAATTTGGTAAAGGCAGATAACTCCTTTAAGATCTCACTGGATCGCTTCGATCCAAATTAGGCAAATATTCCTTAGGATGTAACAAACAATTTAGAAAAAGAATTTTGTCGATATCTTTTTTTGTTACGAAGGAGATGCACACACTTGATAAACAGTGAATAGGGAGATAACTCTTACAAAGAAAATTGTTCGTCTTAGCAGGGTGAAATTTAAAAGCGCATAAACTATACGATACAATATGAGAAATATCTAAGCGACATATTGCGAAACAAATATTTATCACAAGAACAAAATAAGGCGGAAGAAAAAAAAAAAATCAGAAGAAAACAAAATTCTGTGGAAAGACCTAATAAATGGAGAGAAGAGGAAAGAAAAGAGGTAGGTGTGTGCCAGTGAGACATTTTATGATATATATGGTAAATTAGAATGGTTAAAAGTGCACATTTACAATATAAATCAATTGTTTTAAAAACAATTGTTCAACGGTCTTTCCCCTCCAAAACATGATTAATTGGTTTGTTGGTTGGTTGGTTGGTTGGTTGGTGGATCGATTAATTGATTGATTGATTGATTGATTGCATGGCACTTTCTCTGTGCGACGCAGCTAACTTAAATAACGCCCGTGACTGCGTACTTATACATCCCGCACAGCCAAACGGACGCCTGAGATGTCCTCATAAAAATTGATCCTAGCATCATTCGTTTATAAATTTTCTCTAGTTTCTATGTTACCTCGGACTTCCATTTTTCATCTATTTGTTGTGTATGCATTTTGATTGAATTTGTAGGAAAACGGAGTAAATTTTATCTTGGAAGTTTTATTTTCCTTATTTGGATATGGAATGTTTTATTCTAAATGTAGGTCCGCGCGAGAGATGGTGTTGTAAAGTCACATGACCCTCGAATATATATGTCTGGAGTTAGAATATTAATTTCTTTTCAGGGGAGAGCGTTGAACAGAGCACATCTGTACTGATCGGACAAACATGTTCACTATTGGTTTTATTATTTACAGGTCATTTATGACGGATCATGCATGCTTCTTACGTACACATGTTTACGGGAGCACAGATTTGTATTTTAATGCATGATTAAAAAATTTGATTGTAGGATTTCAGCAATATTTACGATTTTTCTACGTCATTGAATTTTATTACTCAATCAAGCGGACCGCGTCTAACGGGAACATGAATTGGAGCCGATTTTTGCAGGAATGAATTTCTATTCAAGAAGTTTGTACATCAGAAGGATTGCATTTTTACAGTAAAATGTACAGGACTGAACTTCAAGGCGAAATGGGATTCCTCAAAGTAGAAGAAAAAAAAAAAAAAGGGAGGGGGAGGTGGAGGATGGTGGACCTTGGTTGATCAATTAAGATAAGATGCATGTATACATCATGATAGCTGCAAAGTTTGAGGCTATAATTAGTTCATTTTGTTCATTTTCCTATTTCAGTGGCATGGAACCCCTAAAACAATGACGCGTACCATTTTGACAACAACTTTCCAGTCGCGACTAACATTTTGGTCAATTTTTTTTTTTATACGGCTTACGGTTCACGTGTTACAAAAACATAACGACAAATTAATTTGGTAAAGGCAGATAACTCCTTTAAGATCTCACTGGATCGCTTCGATCCAAATTAGGCAAATATTCCTTAGGATGTAACAAACAATTTAGAAAAAGAATTTTGTCGATATCTTTTTTTGTTACGAAGGAGATGCACACACTTGATAAACAGTGAATAGGGAGATAACTCTTACAAAGAAAATTGTTCGTCTTAGCAGGGTGAAATTTAAAAGCGCATAAACTATACGATACAATATGAGAAATATCTAAGCGACATATTGCGAAACAAATATTTATCACAAGAACAAAATAAGGCGGAAGAAAAAAAAAAAATCAGAAGAAAACAAAATTCTGTGGAAAGACCTAATAAATGGAGAGAAGAGGAAAGAAAAGAGGTAGGTGTGTGCCAGTGAGACATTTTATGATATATATGGTAAATTAGAATGGTTAAAAGTGCACATTTACAATATAAATCAATTGTTTTAAAAACAATTGTTCAACGGTCTTTCCCCTCCAAAACATGATTAATTGGTTTGTTGGTTGGTTGGTTGGTTGGTTGGTGGATCGATTAATTGATTGATTGATTGATTGATTGCATGGCACTTTCTCTGTGCGACGCAGCTAACTTAAATAACGCCCGTGACTGCGTACTTATACATCCCGCACAGCCAAACGGACGCCTGAGATGTCCTCATAAAAATTGATCCTAGCATCATTCGTTTATAAATTTTCTCTAGTTTCTATGTTACCTCGGACTTCCATTTTTCATCTATTTGTTGTGTATGCATTTTGATTGAATTTGTAGGAAAACGGAGTAAATTTTATCTTGGAAGTTTTATTTTCCTTATTTGGATATGGAATGTTTTATTCTAAATGTAGGTCCGCGCGAGAGATGGTGTTGTAAAGTCACATGACCCTCGAATATATATGTCTGGAGTTAGAATATTAATTTCTTTTCAGGGGAGAGCGTTGAACAGAGCACATCTGTACTGATCGGACAAACATGTTCACTATTGGTTTTATTATTTACAGGTCATTTATGACGGATCATGCATGCTTCTTACGTACACATGTTTACGGGAGCACAGATTTGTATTTTAATGCATGATTAAAAAATTTGATTGTAGGATTTCAGCAATATTTACGATTTTTCTACGTCATTGAATTTTATTACTCAATCAAGCGGACCGCGTCTAACGGGAACATGAATTGGAGCCGATTTTTGCAGGAATGAATTTCTATTCAAGAAGTTTGTACATCAGAAGGATTGCATTTTTACAGTAAAATGTACAGGACTGAACTTCAAGGCGAAATGGGATTCCTCAAAGTAGAAGAAAAAAAAAAAAAAGGGAGGGGGAGGTGGAGGATGGTGGACCTTGGTTGATCAATTAAGATAAGATGCATGTATACATCATGATAGCTGCAAAGTTTGAGGCTATAATTAGTTCATTTTGTTCATTTTCCTATTTCAGTGGCATGGAACCCCTAAAACAATGACGCGTACCATTTTGACAACAACTTTCCAGTCGCGACTAACATTTTGGTCAATTTTTTTTTTTATACGGCTTACGGTTCACGTGTTACAAAAACATAACGACAAATTAATTTGGTAAAGGCAGATAACTCCTTTAAGATCTCACTGGATCGCTTCGATCCAAATTAGGCAAATATTCCTTAGGATGTAACAAACAATTTAGAAAAAGAATTTTGTCGATATCTTTTTTTGTTACGAAGGAGATGCACACACTTGATAAACAGTGAATAGGGAGATAACTCTTACAAAGAAAATTGTTCGTCTTAGCAGGGTGAAATTTAAAAGCGCATAAACTATACGATACAATATGAGAAATATCTAAGCGACATATTGCGAAACAAATATTTATCACAAGAACAAAATAAGGCGGAAGAAAAAAAAAAAATCAGAAGAAAACAAAATTCTGTGGAAAGACCTAATAAATGGAGAGAAGAGGAAAGAAAAGAGGTAGGTGTGTGCCAGTGAGACATTTTATGATATATATGGTAAATTAGAATGGTTAAAAGTGCACATTTACAATATAAATCAATTGTTTTAAAAACAATTGTTCAACGGTCTTTCCCCTCCAAAACATGATTAATTGGTTTGTTGGTTGGTTGGTTGGTTGGTTGGTGGATCGATTAATTGATTGATTGATTGATTGATTGCATGGCACTTTCTCTGTGCGACGCAGCTAACTTAAATAACGCCCGTGACTGCGTACTTATACATCCCGCACAGCCAAACGGACGCCTGAGATGTCCTCATAAAAATTGATCCTAGCATCATTCGTTTATAAATTTTCTCTAGTTTCTATGTTACCTCGGACTTCCATTTTTCATCTATTTGTTGTGTATGCATTTTGATTGAATTTGTAGGAAAACGGAGTAAATTTTATCTTGGAAGTTTTATTTTCCTTATTTGGATATGGAATGTTTTATTCTAAATGTAGGTCCGCGCGAGAGATGGTGTTGTAAAGTCACATGACCCTCGAATATATATGTCTGGAGTTAGAATATTAATTTCTTTTCAGGGGAGAGCGTTGAACAGAGCACATCTGTACTGATCGGACAAACATGTTCACTATTGGTTTTATTATTTACAGGTCATTTATGACGGATCATGCATGCTTCTTACGTACACATGTTTACGGGAGCACAGATTTGTATTTTAATGCATGATTAAAAAATTTGATTGTAGGATTTCAGCAATATTTACGATTTTTCTACGTCATTGAATTTTATTACTCAATCAAGCGGACCGCGTCTAACGGGAACATGAATTGGAGCCGATTTTTGCAGGAATGAATTTCTATTCAAGAAGTTTGTACATCAGAAGGATTGCATTTTTACAGTAAAATGTACAGGACTGAACTTCAAGGCGAAATGGGATTCCTCAAAGTAGAAGAAAAAAAAAAAAAAGGGAGGGGGAGGTGGAGGATGGTGGACCTTGGTTGATCAATTAAGATAAGATGCATGTATACATCATGATAGCTGCAAAGTTTGAGGCTATAATTAGTTCATTTTGTTCATTTTCCTATTTCAGTGGCATGGAACCCCTAAAACAATGACGCGTACCATTTTGACAACAACTTTCCAGTCGCGACTAACATTTTGGTCAATTTTTTTTTTTATACGGCTTACGGTTCACGTGTTACAAAAACATAACGACAAATTAATTTGGTAAAGGCAGATAACTCCTTTAAGATCTCACTGGATCGCTTCGATCCAAATTAGGCAAATATTCCTTAGGATGTAACAAACAATTTAGAAAAAGAATTTTGTCGATATCTTTTTTTGTTACGAAGGAGATGCACACACTTGATAAACAGTGAATAGGGAGATAACTCTTACAAAGAAAATTGTTCGTCTGAGCAGGGTGAAATTTAAAAGCGCATAAACTATACGATACAATATGAGAAATATCTAAGCGACATATTGCGAAACAAATATTTATCACAAGAACAAAATAAGGCGGAAGAAAAAAAAAAAATCAGAAGAAAACAAAATTCTGTGGAAAGACCTAATAAATGGAGAGAAGAGGAAAGAAAAGAGGTAGGTGTGTGCCAGTGAGACATTTTATGATATATATGGTAAATTAGAATGGTTAAAAGTGCACATTTACAATATAAATCAATTGTTTTAAAAACAATTGTTCAACGGTCTTTCCCCTCCAAAACATGATTAATTGGTTTGTTGGTTGGTTGGTTGGTTGGTTGGTTGGTGGATCGATTAATTGATTGATTGATTGATTGATTGCATGGCACTTTCTCTGTGCGACGCAGCTAACTTAAATAACGCCCGTGACTGCGTACTTATACATCCCGCACAGCCAAACGGACGCCTGAGATGTCCTCATAAAAATTGATCCTAGCATCATTCGTTTATAAATTTTCTCTAGTTTCTATGTTACCTCGGACTTCCATTTTTCATCTATTTGTTGTGTATGCATTTTGATTGAATTTGTAGGAAAACGGAGTAAATTTTATCTTGGAAGTTTTATTTTCCTTATTTGGATATGGAATGTTTTATTCTAAATTTAGGTCCGCGCGAGAGATGGTGTTGTAAAGTCACATGACCCTCGAATATATATGTCTGGAGTTAGAATATTAATTTCTTTTCAGGGGAGAGCGTTGAACAGAGCACATCTGTACTGATCGGACAAACATGTTCACTATTGGTTTTATTATTTACAGGTCATTGATGACGGATCATGCATGCATCTTACGTACACATGTTTACGGGAGCACAGATTTGTATTTTAATGCATGATTAAAAAATTTGATTGTAGGATTTCAGCAATATTTACGATTTTTCTACGTCATTGAATTTTATTACTCAATCAAGCGGACCGCGTCTAACGGGAACATGAATTGGAGCCGATTTTTGCAGGAATGAATTTCTATTCAAGAAGTTTGTACATCAGAAGGATTGCATTTTTACAGTAAAATGTACAGGACTGAACTTCAAGGCGAAATGGGATTCCTCAAAGTAGAAGAAAAAAAAAAAAAAAAGGGAGGGGGAGGTGGAGGATGGTGGACCTTGGTTGATCAATTAAGATAAGATGCATGTATACATCATGATAGCTGCAAAGTTTGAGGCTATAATTAGTTCATTTTGTTCATTTTCCTATTTCAGTGGCATGGAACCCCTAAAACAATGACGCGTACCATTTTGACAACAACTTTCCAGTCGCGACTAACATTTTGGTCAATTTTTTTTTATACGGCTTACGGTTCACGTGTTACAAAAACATAACCGACAAATTAATTTGGTAAAGGCAGATAACTCCTTTAAGATCTCACTGGATCGCTTCGATCCAAATTAGGCAAATATTCCTTAGGATGTAACAAACAATTTAGAAAAAGAATTTTGTCGATATCTTTTTTTGTTACGAAGGAGATGCACACACTTGATAAACAGTGAATAGGGAGATAACTCTTACAAAGAAAATTGTTCGTCTTAGCAGGGTGAAATTTAAAAGCGCATAAACTATACGATACAATATGAGAAATATCTAAGCGACATATTGCGAAACAAATATTTATCGCAAGAACAAAATAAGGCGGAAGAAAAAAAAAAAAAATCAGAAGAAAACAAAATTCTGTGGAAAGACCTAATAAATGGAGAGAAGAGGAAAGAAAAGAGGTAGGTGTGTGCCAGTGAGACATTTTATGATATATATGGTAAATTAGAATGGTTAAAAATGCACATTTACAATATAAATCAATTGTTTTAAAAACAATTGTTCAACGGTCTTTCCCCTCCAAAACATGATTAATTGGTTTGTTGGTTGGTTGGTTGGTTGGTTGGTTGGTGGATCGATTAATTGATTGATTGATTGATTGATTGCATGGCACTTTCTCTGTGCGACGCAGCTAACTTAAATAACGCCCGTGACTGCGTACTTATACATCCCGCACAGCCAAACGGACGCCTGAGATGTCCTCATAAAAATTGATCCTAGCATCATTCGTTTATGAATTTTCTCTAGTTTCTATGTTACCTCGGACTTCCATTTTTCATCTATTTGTTGTGTATGCATTTTGATTGAATTTGTAGGAAAACGGAGTAAATTTTATCTTGGAAGTTTTATTTTCCTTATTTGGATATGGAATGTTTTATTCTAAATTTAGGTCCGCGCGAGAGATGGTGTTGTAAAGTCACATGACCCTCGAATATATATGTCTGGAGTTAGAATATTAATTTCTTTTCAGGGGAGAGCGTTGAACAGAGCACATCTGTATTGATCGGACAAACATGTTCACTATTGGTTTTATTATTTACAGGTCATTGATGACGGATCATGCATGCATCTTACGTACACATGTTTACGGGAGCACAGATTTGTATTTTAATGCATGATTAAAAAAATTGATTGTAGGATTTCAGCAATATTTACGATTTTTCTACGTCATTGAATTTTATTACTCAATCAAGCGGACCGCGTCTAACGGGAACATGAATTGGAGCCGATTTTTGCAGGAATGAATTTCTATTCAAGAAGTTTGTACATCAGAAGGATTGCATTTTTACAGTAAAATGTACAGGACTGAACTTCAAGGCGAAATGGGATTCCTCAAAGTAGAAGAAAAAAAAAAAAGGGAGGGGGAGGTGGAGGATGGTGGACCTTGGTTGATCAATTAAGATAAGATGCATGTATACATCATGATAGCTGCAAAGTTTGAGGCTATAATTAGTTCATTTTGTTCATTTTCCTATTTCAGTGGCATGGAACCCCTAAAACAATGACGCGTACCATTTTGACAACAACTTTCCAGTCGCGACTAACATTTTGGTCAATTTTTTTTTATACGGCTTACGGTTCACGTGTTACAAAACCATAACGACAAATTAATTTGGTAAAGGCAGATAACTCCTTTAAGATCTCACTGGATCGCTTCGATCCAAATTAGGCAAATATTCCTTAGGATGTAACAAACAATTTAGAAAAAGAATTTTGTCGATATCTTTTTTTGTTACGAAGGAGATGCACACACTTGATAAACAGTGAATAGGGAGATAACTCTTACAAAGAAAATTGTTCGTCTTAGCAGGGTGAAATTTAAAAGCGCATAAACTATACGATACAATATGAGAAATATCTAAGCGACATATTGCGAAACAAATATTTATCGCAAGAACAAAATAAGGCGGAAGAAAAAAAAAAAAATCAGAAGAAAACAAAATTCTGTGGAAAGACCTAATAAATGGAGAGAAGAGGAAAGAAAAGAGGTAGGTGTGTGCCAGTGAGACATTTTATGATATATATGGTAAATTAGAATGGTTAAAAATGCACATTTACAATATAAATCAATTGTTTTAAAAACAATTGTTCAACGGTCTTTCCCCTCCAAAACATGATTAATTGGTTTGTTGGTTGGTTGGTTGGTTGGTTGGTTGGTGGATCGATTAATTGATTGATTGATTGATTGATTGCATGGCACTTTCTCTGTGCGACGCAGCTAACTTAAATAACGCCCGTGACTGCGTACTTATACATCCCGCACAGCCAAACGGACGCCTGAGATGTCCTCATAAAAATTGATCCTAGCATCATTCGTTTATAAATTTTCTCTAGTTTCTATGTTACCTCGGACTTCCATTTTTCATCTATTTGTTGTGTATGCATTTTGATTGAATTTGTAGGAAAACGGAGTAAATTTTATCTTGGAAGTTTTATTTTCCTTATTTGGATATGGAATGTTTTATTCTAAATTTAGGTCCGCGCGAGAGATGGTGTTGTAAAGTCACATGACCCTCGAATATATATGTCTGGAGTTAGAATATTAATTTCTTTTCAGGGGAGAGCGTTGAACAGAGCACATCTGTATTGATCGGACAAACATGTTCACTATTGGTTTTATTATTTACAGGTCATTGATGACGGATCATGCATGCATCTTACGTACACATGTTTACGGGAGCACAGATTTGTATTTTAATGCATGATTAAAAAATTTGATTGTAGGATTTCAGCAATATTTACGATTTTTCTACGTCATTGAATTTTATTACTCAATCAAGCGGACCGCGTCTAACGGGAACATGAATTGGAGCCGATTTTTGCAGGAATGAATTTCTATTCAAGAAGTTTGTACATCAGAAGGATTGCATTTTTACAGTAAAATGTACAGGACTGAACTTCAAGGCGAAATGGGATTCCTCAAAGTAGAAGAAAAAAAAAAAAGGGAGGGGGAGGTGGAGGATGGTGGACCTTGGTTGATCAATTAAGATAAGATGCATGTATACATCATGATAGCTGCAAAGTTTGAGGCTATAATTAGTTCATTTTGTTCATTTTCCTATTTCAGTGGCATGGAACCCCTAAAACAATGACGCGTACCATTTTGACAACAACTTTCCAGTCGCGACTAACATTTTGGTCAATTTTTTTTTATACGGCTTACGGTTCACGTGTTACAAAACCATAACGACAAATTAATTTGGTAAAGGCAGATAACTCCTTTAAGATCTCACTGGATCGCTTCGATCCAAATTAGGCAAATATTCCTTAGGATGTAACAAACAATTTAGAAAAAGAATTTTGTCGATATCTTTTTTTGTTACGAAGGAGATGCACACACTTGATAAACAGTGAATAGGGAGATAACTCTTACAAAGAAAATTGTTCGTCTTAGCAGGGTGAAATTTAAAAGCGCATAAACTATACGATACAATATGAGAAATATCTAAGCGACATATTGCGAAACAAATATTTATCGCAAGAACAAAATAAGGCGGAAGAAAAAAAAAAATCAGAAGAAAACAAAATTCTGTGGAAAGACCTAATAAATGGAGAGAAGAGGAAAGAAAAGAGGTAGGTGTGTGCCAGTGAGACATTTTATGATATATATGGTAAATTAGAATGGTTAAAAGTGCACATTTACAATATAAATCAATTGTTTTAAAAACAATTGTTCAACGGTCTTTCCCCTCCAAAACATGATTAATTGGTTTGTTGGTTGGTTGGTTGGTTGGTGGATCGATTAATTGATTGATTGATTGATTGATTGCATGGCACTTTCTCTGTGCGACGCAGCTAACTTAAATAACGCCCGTGACTGCGTACTTATACATCCCGCACAGCCAAACGGACGCCTGAGATGTCCTCATAAAAATTGATCCTAGCATCATTCGTTTATAAATTTTCTCTAGTTTCTATGTTACCTCGGACTTCCATTTTTCATCTATTTGTTGTGTATGCATTTTGATTGAATTTGTAGGAAAACGGAGTAAATTTTATCTTGGAAGTTTTATTTTCCTTATTTGGATATGGAATGTTTTATTCTAAATGTAGGTCCGCGCGAGAGATGGTGTTGTAAAGTCACATGACCCTCGAATATATATGTCTGGAGTTAGAATATTAATTTCTTTTCAGGGGAGAGCGTTGAACAGAGCACATCTGTACTGATCGGACAAACATGTTCACTATTGGTTTTATTATTTACAGGTCATTGATGACGGATCATGCATGCATCTTACGTACACATGTTTACAGGAGCACAGATTTGTATTTTAATGCATGATTAAAAAATTTGATTGTAGGATTTCAGCAATATTTACGATTTTTCTACGTCATTGAATTTTATTACTCAATCAAGCGGACCGCGTCTAACGGGAACATGAATTGGAGCCGATTTTTGCAGGAATGAATTTCTATTCAAGAAGTTTGTACATCAGAAGGATTGCATTTTTACAGTAAAATGTACAGGACTGAACTTCAAGGCGAAATGGGATT
Organism: Mytilus californianus; assembly: GCF_021869535.1. Taxonomy (NCBI): domain Eukaryota; kingdom Metazoa; phylum Mollusca; class Bivalvia; order Mytilida; family Mytilidae; genus Mytilus; species Mytilus californianus. The sequence goes on along the minus strand of NW_026262688.1, from coordinate 2,030,668 downwards.
CCTCAAAGTAGAAGAAAAAAAAAAAAAGGGAGGGGGAGGTGGAGGATGGTGGACCTTGGTTGATCAATTAAGATAAGATGCATGTATACATCATGATAGCTGCAAAGTTTGAGGCTATAATTAGTTCATTTTGTTCATTTTCCTATTTCAGTGGCATGGAACCCCTAAAACAATGACGCGTACCATTTTGACAACAACTTTCCAGTCGCGACTAACATTTTGGTCAATTTTTTTTTTTATACGGCTTACGGTTCACGTGTTACAAAAACATAACGACAAATTAATTTGGTAAAGGCAGATAACTCCTTTAAGATCTCACTGGATCGCTTCGATCCAAATTAGGCAAATATTCCTTAGGATGTAACAAACAATTTAGAAAAAGAATTTTGTCGATATCTTTTTTTGTTACGAAGGAGATGCACACACTTGATAAACAGTGAATAGGGAGATAACTCTTACAAAGAAAATTGTTCGTCTTAGCAGGGTGAAATTTAAAAGCGCATAAACTATACGATACAATATGAGAAATATCTAAGCGACATATTGCGAAACAAATATTTATCACAAGAACAAAATAAGGCGGAAGAAAAAAAAAAAATCAGAAGAAAACAAAATTCTGTGGAAAGACCTAATAAATGGAGAGAAGAGGAAAGAAAAGAGGTAGGTGTGTGCCAGTGAGACATTTTATGATATATATGGTAAATTAGAATGGTTAAAAGTGCACATTTACAATATAAATCAATTGTTTTAAAAACAATTGTTCAACGGTCTTTCCCCTCCAAAACATGATTAATTGGTTTGTTGGTTGGTTGGTTGGTTAGTTGGTTGGTGGATCGATTAATTGATTGATTGATTGATTGATTGCATGGCACTTTCTCTGTGCGACGCAGCTAACTTAAATAACGCCCGTGACTGCGTACTTATACATCCCGCACAGCCAAACGGACGCCTGAGATGTCCTCATAAAAATTGATCCTAGCATCATTCGTTTATAAATTTTCTCTAGTTTCTTTGTTACCTCGGACTTCCATTTTTCATCTATTTGTTGTGTATGCATTTTGATTGAATTTGTAGGAAAACGGAGTAAATTTTATCTTGGAAGTTTTATTTTCCTTATTTGGATATGGAATGTTTTATTCTAAATTTAGGTCCGCGCGAGAGATGGTGTTGTAAAGTCACATGACCCTCGAATATATATGTCTGGAGTTAGAATATTAATTTCTTTTCAGGGGAGAGCGTTGAACAGAGCACATCTGTACTGATCGGACAAACATGTTCACTATTGGTTTTATTATTTACAGGTCATTGATGACGGATCATGCATGCATCTTACGTACACATGTTTACGGGAGCACAGATTTGTATTTTAATGCATGATTAAAAAATTTGATTGTAGGATTTCAGCAATATTTACGATTTTTCTACGTCATTGAATTTTATTACTCAATCAAGCGGACCGCGTCTAACGGGAACATGAATTGGAGCCGATTTTTGCAGGAATGAATTTCTATTCAAGAAGTTTGTACATCAGAAGGATTGCATTTTTACAGTAAAATGTACAGGACTGAACTTCAAGGCGAAATGGGATTCCTCAAAGTAGAAGAAAAAAAAAAAAAGGGAGGGGGAGGTGGAGGATGGTGGACCTTGGTTGATCAATTAAGATAAGATGCATGTATACATCATGATAGCTGCAAAGTTTGAGGCTATAATTAGTTCATTTTGTTCATTTTCCTATTTCAGTGGCATGGAACCCCTAAAACAATGACGCGTACCATTTTGACAACAACTTTCCAGTCGCGACTAACATTTTGGTCAATTTTTTTTTATACGGCTTACGGTTCACGTGTTACAAAAACATAACGACAAATTAATTTGGTAAAGGCAGATAACTCCTTTAAGATCTCACTGGATCGCTTCGATCCAAATTAGGCAAATATTCCTTAGGATGTAACAAACAATTTAGAAAAAGAATTTTGTCGATATCTTTTTTTGTTACGAAGGAGATGCACACACTTGATAAACAGTGAATAGGGAGATAACTCTTACAAAGAAAATTGTTCGTCTTAGCAGGGTGAAATTTAAAAGCGCATAAACTATACGATACAATATGAGAAATATCTAAGCGACATATTGCGAAACAAATATTTATCGCAAGAACAAAATAAGGCGGAAGAAAAAAGAAAAATCAGAAGAAAACAAAATTCTGTGGAAAGACCTAATAAATGGAGAGAAGAGGAAAGAAAAGAGGTAGGTGTGTGCCAGTGAGACATTTTATGATATATATGGTAAATTAGAATGGTTAAAAATGCACATTTACAATATAAATCAATTGTTTTAAAAACAATTGTTCAACGGTCTTTCCCCTCCAAAACATGATTAATTGGTTTGTTGGTTGGTTGGTTGGTTGGTTGGTTGGTGGATCGATTAATTGATTGATTGATTGATTGATTGCATGGCACTTTCTCTGTGCGACGCAGCTAACTTAAATAACGCCCGTGACTGCGTACTTATACATCCCGCACAGCCAAACGGACGCCTGAGATGTCCTCATAAAAATTGATCCTAGCATCATTCGTTTATAAATTTTCTCTAGTTTCTATGTTACCTCGGACTTCCATTTTTCATCTATTTGTTGTGTATGCATTTTGATTGAATTTGTAGGAAAACGGAGTAAATTTTATCTTGGAAGTTTTATTTTCCTTATTTGGATATGGAATGTTTTATTCTAAATTTAGGTCCGCGCGAGAGATGGTGTTGTAAAGTCACATGACCCTCGAATATATATGTCTGGAGTTAGAATATTAATTTCTTTTCAGGGGAGAGCGTTGAACAGAGCACATCTGTACTGATCGGACAAACATGTTCACTATTGGTTTTATTATTTACAGGTCATTGATGACGGATCATGCATGCATCTTACGTACACATGTTTACGGGAGCACAGATTTGTATTTTAATGCATGATTAAAAAATTTGATTGTAGGATTTCAGCAATATTTACGATTTTTCTACGTCATTGAATTTTATTACTCAATCAAGCGGACCGCGTCTAATGGGAACATGAATTGGAGCCGATTTTTGCAGGAATGAATTTCTATTCAAGAAGTTTGTACATCAGAAGGATTGCATTTTTACAGTAAAATGTACAGGACTGAACTTCAAGGCGAAATGGGATTCCTCAAAGTAGAAGAAAAAAAAAAAAAAAGGGAGGGGGAGGTGGAGGATGGTGGACCTTGGTTGATCAATTAAGATAAGATGCATGTATACATTATGATAGCTGCAAAGTTTGAGGCTATAATTAGTTCATTTTGTTCATTTTCCTATTTCAGTGGCATGGAACCCCTAAAACAATGACGCGTACCATTTTGACAACAACTTTCCAGTCGCGACTAACATTTTGGTCAATTTTTTTTTTATACGGCTTACGGTTCACGTGTTACAAAAACATAACGACAAATTAATTTGGTAAAGGCAGATAACTCCTTTAAGATCTCACTGGATTGCTTCGATCCAAATTAGGCAAATATTCCTTAGGATGTAACAAACAATTTAGAAAAAGAATTTTGTCGATATCTTTTTTTGTTACGAAGGAGATGCACACACTTGATAAACAGTGTATAGGGAGATAACTCTTACAAAGAAAATTGTTCGTCTTAGCAGGGTGAAATTTAAAAGCGCATAAACTATACGATACAATATGAGAAATATCTAAGCGACATATTGCGAAACAAATATTTATCGCAAGAACAAAATAAGGCGGAAGAAAAAAAAATCAGAAGAAAACAAAATTCTGTGGAAAGACCTAATAAATGGAGAGAAGAGGAAAGAAAAGAGGTAGGTGTGTGCCAGTGAGACATTTTATGATATATATGGTAAATTAGAATGGTTAAAAGTGCACATTTACAATATAAATCAATTGTTTTAAAAACAATTGTTCAACGGTCTTTCCCCTCCAAAACATGATTAATTGGTTTGTTGGTTGGTTGGTTGGTTGGTTGGTTGGTGGATCGATTAATTGATTGATTGATTGATTGATTGCATGGCACTTTCTCTGTGCGACGCAGCTAACTTAAATAACGCCCGTGACTGCGTACTTATACATCCCGCACAGCCAAACGGACGCCTGAGATGTCCTCATACAAATTGATCCTAGCATCATTCGTTTATAAATTTTCTCTAGTTTCTATGTTACCTCGGACTTCCATTTTTCATCTATTTGTTGTGTATGCATTTTGATTGAATTTGTAGGAAAACGGAGTAAATTTTATCTTGGAAGTTTTATTTTCCTTATTTGGATATGGAATGTTTTATTCTAAATTTAGGTCCGCGCGAGAGATGGTGTTGTAAAGTCACATGACCCTCGAATATATATGTCTGGAGTTAGAATATTAATTTCTTTTCAGGGGAGAGCGTTGAACAGAGCACATCTGTACTGATCGGACAAACATGTTCACTATTGGTTTTATTATTTACAGGTCATTGATGACGGATCATGCATGCATCTTACGTACACATGTTTACGGGAGCACAGATTTGTATTTTAATGCATGATTAAAAAATTTGATTGTAGGATTTCAGCAATATTTACGATTTTTCTACGTCATTGAATTTTATTACTCAATCAAGCGGACCGCGTCTAATGGGAACATGAATTGGAGCCGATTTTTGCAGGAATGAATTTCTATTCAAGAAGTTTGTACATCAGAAGGATTGCATTTTTACAGTAAAATGTACAGGACTGAACTTCAAGGCGAAATGGGATTCCTCAAAGTAGAAGAAAAAAAAAAAAAAAAGGGAGGGGGAGGTGGAGGATGGTGGACCTTGGTTGATCAATTAAGATAAGATGCATGTATACATTATGATAGCTGCAAAGTTTGAGGCTATAATTAGTTCATTTTGTTCATTTTCCTATTTCAGTGGCATGGAACCCCTAAAACAATGACGCGTACCATTTTGACAACAACTTTCCAGTCGCGACTAACATTTTGGTCAATTTTTTTTTATACGGCTTACGGTTCACGTGTTACAAAAACATAACGACAAATTAATTTGGTAAAGGCAGATAACTCCTTTAAGATCTCACTGGATTGCTTCGATCCAAATTAGGCAAATATTCCTTAGGATGTAACAAACAATTTAGAAAAAGAATTTTGTCGATATCTTTTTTTGTTACGAAGGAGATGCACACACTTGATAAACAGTGTATAGGGAGATAACTCTTACAAAGAAAATTGTTCGTCTTAGCAGGGTGAAATTTAAAAGCGCATAAACTATACGATACAATATGAGAAATATCTAAGCGACATATTGCGAAACAAATATTTATCGCAAGAACAAAATAAGGCGGAAGAAAAAAAAATCAGAAGAAAACAAAATTCTGTGGAAAGACCTAATAAATGGAGAGAAGAGGAAAGAAAAGAGGTAGGTGTGTGCCAGTGAGACATTTTATGATATATATGGTAAATTAGAATGGTTAAAAGTGCACATTTACAATATAAATCAATTGTTTTAAAAACAATTGTTCAACGGTCTTTCCCCTCCAAAACATGATTAATTGGTTTGTTGGTTGGTTGGTTGGTTGGTTGGTTGGTTGGTGGATCGATTAATTGATTGATTGATTGATTGATTGCATGGCACTTTCTCTGTGCGACGCAGCTAACTTAAATAACGCCCGTGACTGCGTACTTATACATCCCGCACAGCCAAACGGACGCCTGAGATGTCCTCATAAAAATTGATCCTAGCATCATTCGTTTATAAATTTTCTCTAGTTTCTATGTTACCTCGGACTTCCATTTTTCATCTATTTGTTGTGTATGCATTTTGATTGAATTTGTAGGAAAACGGAGTAAATTTTATCTTGGAAGTTTTATTTTCCTTATTTGGATATGGAATGTTTTATTCTAAATTTAGGTCCGCGCGAGAGATGGTGTTGTAAAGTCACATGACCCTCGAATATATATGTCTGGAGTTAGAATATCAATTTCTTTTCAGGGGAGAGCGTTGAACAGAGCACATCTGTACTGATCGGACAAACATGTTCACTATTGGTTTTATTATTTACAGGTCATTGATGACGGATCATGCATGCATCTTACGTACACATGTTTACGGGAGCACAGATTTGTATTTTAATGCATGATTAAAAAATTTGATTGTAGGATTTCAGCAATATTTACGATTTTTCTACGTCATTGAATTTTATTACTCAATCAAGCGGACCGCGTCTAACGGGAACATGAATTGGAGCCGATTTTTGCAGGAATGAATTTCTATTCAAGAAGTTTGTACATCAGAAGGATTGCATTTTTACAGTAAAATGTACAGGACTGAACTTCAAGGCGAAATGGGATTCCTCAAAGTAGAAGAAAAAAAAAAAAAAAAGGGAGGGGGAGGTGGAGGATGGTGGACCTTGGTTGATCAATTAAGATAAGATGCATGTATACATCATGATAGCTGCAAAGTTTGAGGCTATAATTAGTTCATTTTGTTCATTTTCCTATTTCAGTGGCATGGAACCCCTAAAACAATGACGCGTACCATTTTGACAACAACTTTCCAGTCGCGACTAACATTTTGGTCAATTTTTTTTTTATACGGCTTACGGTTCACGTGTTACAAAAACATAACGACAAATTAATTTGGTAAAGGCAGATAACTCCTTTAAGATCTCACTGGATCGCTTCGATCCAAATTAGGCAAATATTCCTTAGGATGTAACAAACAATTTAGAAAAAGAATTTTGTCGATATCTTTTTTTGTTACGAAGGAGATGCACACACTTGATAAACAGTGAATAGGGAGATAACTCTTACAAAGAAAATTGTTCGTCTTAGCAGGGTGAAATTTAAAAGCGCATAAACTATACGATACAATATGAGAAATATCTAAGCGACATATTGCGAAACAAATATTTATCGCAAGAACAAAATAAGGCGGAAGAAAAAAAAAAAATCAGAAGAAAACAAAATTCTGTGGAAAGACCTAATAAATGGAGAGAAGAGGAAAGAAAAGAGGTAGGTGTGTGCCAGTGAGACATTTTATGATATATATGGTAAATTAGAATGGTTAAAAATGCACATTTACAATATAAATCAATTGTTTTAAAAACAATTGTTCAACGGTCTTTCCCCTCCAAAACATGATTAATTGGTTTGTTGGTTGGTTGGTTGGTTGGTTGGTTGGTTGGTGGATCGATTAATTGATTGATTGATTGATTGATTGCATGGCACTTTCTCTGTGCGACGCAGCTAACTTAAATAACGCCCGTGACTGCGTACTTATACATCCCGCACAGCCAAACGGACGCCTGAGATGTCCTCATAAAAATTGATCCTATCATCATTCGTTTATAAATTTTCTCTAGTTTCTATGTTACCTCGGACTTCCATTTTTCATCTATTTGTTGTGTATGCATTTTGATTGAATTTGTAGGAAAACGGAGTAAATTTTATCTTGGAAGTTTTATTTTCCTTATTTGGATATGGAATGTTTTATTCTAAATTTAGGTCCGCGCGAGAGATGGTGTTGTAAAGTCACATGACCCTCGAATATATATGTCTGGAGTTAGAATATTAATTTCTTTTCAGGGGAGAGCGTTGAACAGAGCACATCTGTACTGATCGGACAAACATGTTCACTATTGGTTTTATTATTTACAGGTCATTGATGACGGATCATGCATGCATCTTACGTACACATGTTTACGGGAGCACAGATTTGTATTTTAATGCATGATTAAAAAATTTGATTGTAGGATTTCAGCAATATTTACGATTTTTCTACGTCATTGAATTTTATTACTCAATCAAGCGGACCGCGTCTAATGGGAACATGAATTGGAGCCGATTTTTGCAGGAATGAATTTCTATTCAAGAAGTTTGTACATCAGAAGGATTGCATTTTTACAGTAAAATGTACAGGACTGAACTTCAAGGCGAAATGGGATTCCTCAAAGTAGAAGAAAAAAAAAAAAAAAGGGAGGGGGAGGTGGAGGATGGTGGACCTTGGTTGATCAATTAAGATAAGATGCATGTATACATTATGATAGCTGCAAAGTTTGAGGCTATAATTAGTTCATTTTGTTCATTTTCCTATTTCAGTGGCATGGAACCCCTAAAACAATGACGCGTACCATTTTGACAACAACTTTCCAGTCGCGACTAACATTTTGGTCAATTTTTTTTTATACGGCTTACGGTTCACGTGTTACAAAAACATAACGACAAATTAATTTGGTAAAGGCAGATAACTCCTTTAAGATCTCACTGGATCGCTTCGATCCAAATTAGGCAAATATTCCTTAGGATGTAACAAACAATTTAGAAAAAGAATTTTGTCGATATCTTTTTTTGTTACGAAGGAGATGCACACACTTGATAAACAGTGTATAGGGAGATAACTCTTACAAAGAAAATTGTTCGTCTTAGCAGGGTGAAATTTAAAAGCGCATAAACTATACGATACAATATGAGAAATATCTAAGCGACATATTGCGAAACAAATATTTATCGCAAGAACAAAATAAGGCGGAAGAAAAAAAAAATCAGAAGAAAACAAAATTCTGTGGAAAGACCTAATAAATGGAGAGAAGAGGAAAGAAAAGAGGTAGGTGTGTGCCAGTGAGACATTTTATGATATATATGGTAAATTAGAATGGTTAAAAGTGCACATTTACAATATAAATCAATTGTTTTAAAAACAATTGTTCAACGGTCTTTCCCCTCCAAAACATGATTAATTGGTTTGTTGGTTGGTTGGTTGGTTGGTTGGTGGATCGATTAATTGATTGATTGATTGATTGATTGCATGGCACTTTCTCTGTGCGACGCAGCTAACTTAAATAACGCCCGTGACTGCGTACTTATACATCCCGCACAGCCAAACGGACGCCTGAGATGTCCTCATAAAAATTGATCCTAGCATCATTCGTTTATAAATTTTCTCTAGTTTCTATGTTACCTCGGACTTCCATTTTTCATCTATTTGTTGTGTATGCATTTTGATTGAATTTGTAGGAAAACGGAGTAAATTTTATCTTGGAAGTTTTATTTTCCTTATTTGGATATGGAATGTTTTATTCTAAATTTAGGTCCGCGCGAGAGATGGTGTTGTAAAGTCACATGACCCTCGAATATATATGTCTGGAGTTAGAATATTAATTTCTTTTCAGGGGAGAGCGTTGAACAGAGCACATCTGTACTGATCGGACAAACATGTTCACTATTGGTTTTATTATTTACAGGTCATTGATGACGGATCATGCATGCATCTTACGTACACATGTTTACGGGAGCACAGATTTGTATTTTAATGCATGATTAAAAAATTTGATTGTAGGATTTCAGCAATATTTACGATTTTTCTACGTCATTGAATTTTATTACTCAATCAAGCGGACCGCGTCTAACGGGAACATGAATTGGAGCCGATTTTTGCAGGAATGAATTTCTATTCAAGAAGTTTGTACATCAGAAGGATTGCATTTTTACAGTAAAATGTACAGGACTGAACTTCAAGGCGAAATGGGATTCCTCAAAGTAGAAGAAAAAAAAAAAGGGAGGGGGAGGTGGAGGATGGTGGACCTTGGTTGATCAATTAAGATAAGATGCATGTATACATCATGATAGCTGCAAAGTTTGAGGCTATAATTAGTTCATTTTGTTCATTTTCCTATTTCAGTGGCATGGAACCCCTAAAACAATGACGCGTACCATTTTGACAACAACTTTCCAGTTATATCATGTCGCGACTAACATTTTGGTCAATTTTTTTTTATACGGCTTACGGTTCACGTGTTACAAAAACATAACGACAAATTAATTTGGTAAAGGCAGATAACTCCTTTAAGATCTCACTGGATCGCTTCGATCCAAATTAGGCAAATATTCCTTAGGATGTAACAAACAATTTAGAAAAAGAATTTTGTCGATATCTTTTTTTGATCCTAGCATCATTCGTTTATAAATTTTCTCTAGTTTCTATGTTACCTCGGACTTCCATTTTTCATCTATTTGTTGTGTATGCATTTTGATTGAATTTGTAGGAAAACGGAGTAAATTTTATCTTGGAAGTTTTATTTTCCTTATTTGGATATGGAATGTTTTATTCTAAATTTAGGTCCGCGCGAGAGATGGTGTTGTAAAGTCACATGACCCTCGAATATATATGTCTGGAGTTAGAATATTAATTTCTTTTCAGGGGAGAGCGTTGAACAGAGCACATCTGTACTGATTGGACAAACATGTTCACTATTGGTTTTATTATTTACAGGTCATTGATGACGGATCATGCATGCATCTTACGTACACATGTTTACGGGAGCACAGATTTGTATTTTAATGCATGATTAAAAAATTTGATTGTAGGATTTCAGCAATATTTACGATTTTTCTACGTCATTGAATTTTATTACTCAATCAAGCGGACCGCGTCTAACGGGAACATGAATTGGAGCCGATTTTTGGAGGAATGAATTTCTATTCAAGAAGTTTGTACATCAGAAGGATTGCATTTTTACAGTAAAATGTACAGGACTGAACTTCAAGGCGAAATGGGATTCCTCAAAGTAGAAGAAAAAAAAAAAAAAGTGAGGGGGAGGTGGAGGATGGTGGACCTTGGTTGATCAATTAAGATAAGATGCATGTATACATCATGATAGCTGCAAAGTTTGAGGCTATAATTAGTTCATTTTGTTCATTTTCCTATTTCAGTGGCATGGAACCCCTAAAACAATGACGCGTACCATTTTGACAACAACTTTCCAGTTATATCATGTCGCGACTAACATTTTGGTCAATTTTTTTTTATACGGCTTACGGTTCACGTGTTACAAAAACATAACGACAAATTAATTTGGTAAAGGCAGATAACTCCTTTAAGATCTCACTGGATCGCTTCGATCCAAATTAGGCAAATATTCCTTAGGATGTAACAAACAATTTAGAAAAAGAATTTTGTCGATATCTTTTTTTGTTACGAAGGAGATGCACACACTTGATAAACAGTGAATAGGGAGATAACTCTTACAAAGAAAATTGTTCGTCTTAGCAGGGTGAAATTTAAAAGCGCATAAACTATACGATACAATATGAGAAATATCTAAGCGACATATTGCGAAACAAATATTTATCGCAAGAACAAAATAAGGCGGAAGAAAAAAAAAATCAGAAGAAAACAAAATTCTGTGGAAAGACCTAATAAATGGAGAGAAGAGGAAAGAAAAGAGGTAGGTGTGTGCCAGTGAGACATTTTATGATATATATGGTAAATTAGAATGGTTAAAAGTGCACATTTACAATATAAATCAATTGTTTTAAAAACAATTGTTCAACGGTCTTTCCCCTCCAAAACATGATTAATTGGTTTGTTGGTTGGTTGGTTGGTTGGTTGGTTGGTTGGTTGGTTGGTTGGTTGGTGGATCGATTAATTGATTGATTGATTGATTGATTGATTGTATGGCACTTTCTCTGTGCGACGCAGCTAACTTAAATAACGCCTATATTCTGACCGAACGTGACTGCGTACTTATACATCCCACACAGCCAAACGGACGCTTGAGATGTCCTCATAAAAATTGATCCTAGCATCATTCGTTTATAAATTTTCTCTAGTTTCTATGTTACCTCGGACTTCCATTTTCCATCTATTTGTTGTGTATGCATTTTGATTGAATTTGTAGGAAAACGGAGTAAATTTTATCTTGGAAGTTTTATTTTCCTTATTTGGATATGGAATGTTTTATTCTAAATTTAGGTCCGCGCGAGAGATGGTGTTGTAAAGTCACATGACCATCGAATATATATGTCTGGAGTTAGAATATTAATTTCTTTTCAGGGGAGAGCGTTGAACAGAGCACATCTGTACTGATCGGACAAACATGTTCACTATTGGTTTTATTATTTACAGGTCATTGATGACGGATCATGCATGCATCTTACGTACACATGTTTACGGGAGCACAGATTTGTATTTTAATGCATGATTAAAAAATTTGATTGTAGGATTTCAGCAATATTTACGATTTTTCTACGTCATTGAATTTTATTACTCAATCAAGCGGACCGCGTCTAACGGGAACATGAATTGGAGCCGATTTTTGCAGGAATGAATTTCTATTCAAGAAGTTTGTACATCAGAAGGATTGCATTTTTACAGTAAAATGTACAGGACTGAACTTCAAGGCGAAATGGGATTCCTCAAAGTAGAAGAAAAAAAAAAAAAAAAGGGAGGGGGAGGTGGAGGATGGTGGACCTTGGTTGATCAATTAAGATAAGATGAATGTATACATCATGATAGCTGCAAAGTTTGAGGCTATAATTAGTTCATTTTGTTCATTTTCCTATTTCAGTGGCATGGAACCCCTAAAACAATGACGCGTACCATTTTGACAACAACTTTCCAGTTATATCATGTCGCGACTAACATTTTGGTCAATTTTTTTTTATACGGCTTACGGTTCACGTGTTACAAAAACATAACGACAAATTAATTTGGTAAAGGCAGATAACTCCTTTAAGATCTCACTGGATCGCTTCGATCCAAATTAGGCAAATATTCCTTAGGATGTAACAAACAATTTAGAAAAAGAATTTTGTCGATATCTTTTTTTGATCCTAGAATCATTCGTTTATAAATTTTCTCTAGTTTCTATGTTACCTCGGACTTCCATTTTTCATCTATTTGTTGTGTATGCATTTTGATTGAATTTGTAGGAAAACGGAGTAAATTTTATCTTGGAAGTTTTATTTTCCTTATTTGGATATGGAATGTTTTATTCTAAATTTAGGTCCGCGCGAGAGATGGTGTTGTAAAGTCACATGACCCTCGAATATATATGTCTGGAGTTAGAATATTAATTTCTTTTCAGGGGAGAGCGTTGAACAGAGCACATCTGTACTGATTGGACAAACATGTTCACTATTGGTTTTATTATTTACAGGTCATTGATGACGGATCATGCATGCATCTTACGTACACATGTTTACGGGAGCACAGATTTGTATTTTAATGCATGATTAAAAAATTTGATTGTAGGATTTCAGCAATATTTACGATTTTTCTACGTCATTGAATTTTATTACTCAATCAAGCGGACCGCGTCTAACGGGAACATGAATTGGAGCCGATTTTTGGAGGAATGAATTTCTATTCAAGAAGTTTGTACATCAGAAGGATTGCATTTTTACAGTAAAATGTACAGGACTGAACTTCAAGGCGAAATGGGATTCCTCAAAGTAGAAGAAAAAAAAAAAAAAGTGAGGGGGAGGTGGAGGATGGTGGACCTTGGTTGATCAATTAAGATAAGATGCATGTATACATCATGATAGCTGCAAAGTTTGAGGCTATAATTAGTTCATTTTGTTCATTTTCCTATTTCAGTGGCATGGAACCCCTAAAACAATGACGCGTACCATTTTGACAACAACTTTCCAGTTATATCATGTCGCGACTAACATTTTGGTCAATTTTTTTTTATACGGCTTACGGTTCACGTGTTACAAAAACATAACGACACATTAATTTGGTAAAGGCAGATAACTCCTTTAAGATCTCACTGGATCGCTTCGATCCAAATTAGGCAAATATTCCTTAGGATGTAACAAACAATTTAGAAAAAGAATTTTGTCGATATCTTTTTTTGTTACGAAGGAGATGCACACACTTGATAAACAGTGAATAGGGAGATAACTCTTACAAAGAAAATTGTTCGTCATAGCAGGGTGAAATTTAAAAGCGCATAAACTATACGATACAATATGAGAAATATCTAAGCGACATATTGCGAAACAAATATTTATCGCAAGAACAAAATAAGGCGGAAGAAAAAAAAAAAAAATCAAAAGAAAACAAAATTCTGTGGAAAGACCTAATAAATGGAGAGAAGAGGAAAGAAAAGAGGTAGGTGTGTGCCAGTGAGACATTTTATGATATATATGGTAAATTAGAATGGTTAAAAGTGCACATTTACAATATAAATCAATTGTTTTAAAAACAATTGTTCAACGGTCTTTCCCCTCCAAAACATGATTAATTGGTTTGTTGGTTGGTTGGTTGGTTGGTTGGTTGGTTGGTTGGTTGGTGGATCGATTAATTGATTGATTGATTGATTGATTGATTGCATGGCACTTTCTCTAGTTTCTATGTTACCTCGGACTTCCATTTTTCATCTATTTGTTGTGTATGCATTTTGATTGAATTTGTAGGAAAACGGAGTAAATTTTATCTTGGAAGTTTTATTTTCCTTATTTGGATATGGAATGTTTTATTCTAAATTTAGGTCCGCGCGAGAGATGGTGTTGTAAAGTCACATGACCCTCGGATATATATGTCTGGAGTTAGAATATTAATTTCTTTTCAGGGGAGAGCGTTGAACAGAGCACATCTGTACTGATCGGACAAACATGTTCACTATTGGTTTTATTATTTACAGGTCATTGATGACGGATCATGCATGCATCTTACGTACACATGTTTACGGGAGCACAGATTTGTATTTTAATGCATGATTAAAAAATTTGATTGTAGGATTTCAGCAATATTTACGATTTTTCTACGTCATTGAATTTTATTACTCAATCAAGCGGACCGCGTCTAACGGGAACATGAATTGGAGCCGATTTTTGCAGGAATGAATTTCTATTCAAGAAGTTTGTACATCAGAAGGATTGCATTTTTACAGTAAAATGTACAGGACTGAACTTCAAGGCGAAATGGGATTCCTCAAAGTAGAAGAAAAAAAAAGGGAGGGGGAGGTGGAGGATGGTGGACCTTGGTTGATCAATTAAGATAAGATGCATGTATACATCATGATAGCTGCAAAGTTTGAGGCTATAATTAGTTCATTTTGTTCATTTTCCTATTTCAGTGGCATGGAACCCCTAAAACAATGACGCGTACCATTTTGACAACAACTTTCCAGTTATATCATGTCGCAACTAACATTTTGGTCAATTTTTTTTATACGGCTTACGGTTCACGTGTTACAAAAACATAACGACAAATTAATTTGGTAAAGGCAGAAAACTCCTTTAAGATCTCACTGGATCGCTTCGATCCAAATTAGGCAAATATTCCTTAGGATGTAACAAACAATTTAGAAAAAGAATTTTGTCGATATCTTTTTTTGTTACGAAGGAGATGCACACACTTGATAAACAGTGAATAGGGAGATAACTCTTACAAAGAAAATTGTTCGTCTTAGCAGGGTGAAATTTAAAAGCGCATAAACTATACGATACAATATGAGAAATATCTAAGCGACATATTGCGAAACAAATATTTATCGCAAGAACAAAATAAGGCGGAAGAAAAAAAAAAAATCAGAAGAAAACAAAATTCTGTGGAAAGACCTAATAAATGGAGAGAAGAGGAAAGAAAAGAGGTAGGTGTGTGCCAGTGAGACATTTTATGATATATATGGTAAATTAGAATGGTTAAAAGTGCACATTTATAATATAAATCAATTGTTTTAAAAACAATTGTTCAACGGTCTTTCCCCTCCGAAACATGATTAATTGGTTTGTTGGTTGGTTGGTTGGTTGGTTGGTGGATCGATTAATTGATTGATTGATTGATTGCATGGCACTTTCTCTG
The DNA here is from genome assembly GCF_021869535.1 of Mytilus californianus. Lineage (NCBI taxonomy): Eukaryota > Metazoa > Mollusca > Bivalvia > Mytilida > Mytilidae > Mytilus > Mytilus californianus. The sequence goes on along the minus strand of NW_026262688.1, from coordinate 2,015,074 downwards.
TGCGACGCAGCTAACTTAAATAACGCCCGTGACTGCGTACTTATACATCCCGCACAGCCAAACGGACGCCTGAGATGTCCTCATAAAAATTGATCCTAGCATCATTCGTTTATAAATTTTCTCTAGTTTCTATGTTACCTCGGACTTCCATTTTTCATCTATTTGTTGTGTATGCATTTTGATTGAATTTGTAGGAAAACGGAGTAAATTTTATCTTGGAAGTTTTATTTTCCTTATTTGGATATGGAATGTTTTATTCTAAATTTAGGTCCGCGCGAGAGATGGTGTTGTAAAGTCACATGACCCTCGAATATATATGTCTGGAGTTAGAATATTAATTTCTTTTCAGGGGAGAGCGTTGAACAGAGCACATCTGTACTGATCGGACAAACATGTTCACTATTGGTTTTATTTTTTACAGGTCATTGATGACGGATCATGCATGCATCTTACGTACACATGTTTACGGGAGCACAGATTTGTATTTTAATGCATGATTAAAAAATTTGATTGTAGGATTTCAGCAATATTTACGATTTTTCTACGTCATTGAATTTTATTACTCAATCAAGCGGACCGCGTCTAACGGGAACATGAATTGGAGCCGATTTTTGCAGGAATGAATTTCTATTCAAGAAGTTTGTAAATCAGAAGGATTGCATTTTTACAGTAAAATGTACAGGACTGAACTTCAAGGCGAAATGGGATTCCTCAAAGTAGAAGAAAAAAAAAAGGGAGGGGGAGGTGGAGGATGTTGGACCTTGGTTGATCAATTAAGATAAGATGCATGTATACATCATGATAGCTGCAAAGTTTGAGGCTATAATTAGTTCATTTTGTTCATTTTCCTATTTCAGTGGCATGGAACCCCTAAAACAATGATGCGTACCATTTTGACAACAACTTTCCAGTTATATCATGTCGCAACTAACATTTTTGGTCAATTTTTTTTTATACGGCTTACGGTTCACGTGTTACAAAAACATAACGACAAATTAATTTGGTAAAGGCAGATAACTCCTTTAAGATCTCACTGGATCGCTTCGATCCAAATTGGGCAAATATTCCTTAGGATGTAACAAACAATTTAGAAAAAGAATTTTGTCGATATCTTTTTTTGTTACGAAGGAGATGCACACACTTGATAAACAGTGAATAGGGAGATAACTCTTACAAAGAAAATTGTTCGTCTTAGCAGGGTGAAATTTAAAAGCGCATAAACTATACGATACAATATGAGAAATATCTAAGCGACATATTGCGAAACAAATATTTATCGCAAAAACAAAATAAGGCGGAAGAAAAAAAAAAAAAATCAGAAGAAAACAAAATTCTGTGGAAAGACCTAATAAATGGAGAGAAGAGGAAAGAAAAGAGGTAGGTGTGTGCCAGTGAGACATTTTATGATATATATGGTAAATTAGAATGGTTAAAAGTGCACATTTACAATATAAATCAATTGTTTTAAAAACAATTGTTCAACGGTCTTTCCCCTCCAAAACATGATTAATTGGTTTGTTTGTTGGTTGGTTGGTTGGTTGGTTGGTGGCTCGATTAATTGATTGATTGATTGATTGATTGATAGATTGCATGGCATTTTCTCTGTGCGACGCAGCTAACTTAAATAACGCCCGTGACTGCGTACTTATACATCCCGCACAGCCAAACGGACGCCTGAGATGTCCTCATAAAAATTGATCCTAGCATCATTCGTTTATAAATTTTCTCTAGTTTCTATGTTACCTCGGACTTCCATTTTTCATCTATTTGTTGTGTATGCATTTTGATTGAATTTGTAGGAAAACGGAGTAAATTTTATCTTGGAAGTTTTATTTTCCTTATTTGGATATGGAATGTTTTATTCTAAATTTAGGTCCGCGCGAGAGATGGTGTTGTAAAGTCACATGACCCTCGAATATATATGTCTGGAGTTATAATATTAATTTCTTTTCAGGGGAGAGCGTTGAACAGAGCACATCTGTACTGATCGGACAAACATGTTCATTATTGGTTTTATTATTTACAGGTCATTGATGACGGATCATGCATGCATCTTACGTACACATGTTTACGGGAGCACAGATTTGTATTTTAATGCATGATTAAAAAATTTGATTGTAGGATTTCAGCAATATTTACGATTTTTCTACGTCATTGAATTTTATTACTCAATCAAGCGGACCGCGTCTAACGGGAACATGAATTGGAGCCGATTTTTGGAGGAATGAATTTCTATTCAAGAAGTTTGTACATCAGAAGGATTGCATTTTTACAGTAAAATGTACAGGACTGAACTTCAAGGCGAAATGGGATTCCTCAAAGTAGAAGAAAAAAAAAAAAAAGTGAGGGGGAGGTGGAGGATGGTGGACCTTGGTTGATCAATTAAGATAAGATGCATGTATACATCATGATAGCTGCAAAGTTTGAGGCTATAATTAGTTCATTTTGTTCATTTTCCTATTTCAGTGGCATGGAACCCCTAAAACAATGACGCGTACCATTTTGACAACAACTTTCCAGTTATATCATGTCGCGACTAACATTTTGGTCAATTTTTTTTTATACGGCTTACGGTTCACGTGTTACAAAAACATAACGACACATTAATTTGGTAAAGGCAGATAACTCCTTTAAGATCTCACTGGATCGCTTCGATCCAAATTAGGCAAATATTCCTTAGGATGTAACAAACAATTTAGAAAAAGAATTTTGTCGATATCTTTTTTTGTTACGAAGGAGATGCACACACTTGATAAACAGTGAATAGGGAGATAACTCTTACAAAGAAAATTGTTCGTCATAGCAGGGTGAAATTTAAAAGCGCATAAACTATACGATACAATATGAGAAATATCTAAGCGACATATTGCGAAACAAATATTTATCGCAAGAACAAAATAAGGCGGAAGAAAAAAAAAAAAATCAAAAGAAAACAAAATTCTGTGGAAAGACCTAATAAATGGAGAGAAGAGGAAAGAAAAGAGGTAGGTGTGTGCCAGTGAGACATTTTATGATATATATGGTAAATTAGAATGGTTAAAAGTGCACATTTACAATATAAATCAATTGTTTTAAAAACAATTGTTCAACGGTCTTTGCCCTCCAAAACATGATTAATTGGTTTGTTGGTTGGTTGGTTGGTTGGTTGGTTGGTTGGTTGGTTGGTGGATCGATTAATTGATTGATTGATTGATTGATTGCATGGCACTTTCTCTAGTTTCTATGTTACCTCGGACTTCCATTTTTCATCTATTTGTTGTGTATGCATTTTGATTGAATTTGTAGGAAAACGGAGTAAATTTTATCTTGGAAGTTTTATTTTCCTTATTTGGATATGGAATGTTTTATTCTAAATTTAGGTCCGCGCGAGAGATGGTGTTGTAAAGTCACATGACCCTCGGATATATATGTCTGGAGTTAGAATATTAATTTCTTTTCAGGGGAGAGCGTTGAACAGAGCACATCTGTACTGATCGGACAAACATGTTCACTATTGGTTTTATTATTTACAGGTCATTGATGACGGATCATGCATGCATCTTACGTACACATGTTTACGGGAGCACAGATTTGTATTTTAATGCATGATTAAAAAATTTGATTGTAGGATTTCAGCAATATTTACGATTTTTCTACGTCATTGAATTTTATTACTCAATCAAGCGGACCGCGTCTAACGGGAACATGAATTGGAGCCGATTTTTGCAGGAATGAATTTCTATTCAAGAAGTTTGTACATCAGAAGGATTGCATTTTTACAGTAAAATGTACAGGACTGAACTTCAAGGCGAAATGGGATTCCTCAAAGTAGAAGAAAAAAAAAGGGAGGGGGAGGTGGAGGATGGTGGACCTTGGTTGATCAATTAAGATAAGATGCATGTATACATCATGATAGCTGCAAAGTTTGAGGCTATAATTAGTTCATTTTGTTCATTTTCCTATTTCAGTGGCATGGAACCCCTAAAACAATGACGCGTACCATTTTGACAACAACTTTCCAGTTATATCATGTCGCAACTAACATTTTGGTCAATTTTTTTTATACGGCTTACGGTTCACGTGTTACAAAAACATAACGACAAATTAATTTGGTAAAGGCAGAAAACTCCTTTAAGATCTCACTGGATCGCTTCGATCCAAATTAGGCAAATATTCCTTAGGATGTAACAAACAATTTAGAAAAAGAATTTTGTCGATATCTTTTTTTGTTACGAAGGAGATGCACACACTTGATAAACAGTGAATAGGGAGATAACTCTTACAAAGAAAATTGTTCGTCTTAGCAGGGTGAAATTTAAAAGCGCATAAACTATACGATACAATATGAGAAATATCTAAGCGACATATTGCGAAACAAATATTTATCGCAAGAACAAAATAAGGCGGAAGAAAAAAAAAAAATCAGAAGAAAACAAAATTCTGTGGAAAGACCTAATAAATGGAGAGAAGAGGAAAGAAAAGAGGTAGGTGTGTGCCAGTGAGACATTTTATGATATATATGGTAAATTAGAATGGTTAAAAGTGCACATTTATAATATAAATCAATTGTTTTAAAAACAATTGTTCAACGGTCTTTCCCCTCCGAAACATGATTAATTGGTTTGTTGGTTGGTTGGTTGGTTGGTTGGTGGATCGATTAATTGATTGATTGATTGATTGCATGGCACTTTCTCTGTGCGACGCAGCTAACTTAAATAACGCCCGTGACTGCGTACTTATACATCCCGCACAGCCAAACGGACGCCTGAGATGTCCTCATAAAAATTGATCCTAGCATCATTCGTTTATAAATTTTCTCTAGTTTCTATGTTACCTCGGACTTCCATTTTTCATCTATTTGTTGTGTATGCATTTTGATTGAATTTGTAGGAAAACGGAGTAAATTTTATCTTGGAAGTTTTATTTTCCTTATTTGGATATGGAATGTTTTATTCTAAATTTAGGTCCGCGCGAGAGATGGTGTTGTAAAGTCACATGACCCTCGAATATATATGTCTGGAGTTAGAATATTAATTTCTTTTCAGGGGAGAGCGTTGAACAGAGCACATCTGTACTGATCGGACAAACATGTTCACTATTGGTTTTATTTTTTACAGGTCATTGATGACGGATCATGCATGCATCTTACGTACACATGTTTACGGGAGCACAGATTTGTATTTTAATGCATGATTAAAAAATTTGATTGTAGGATTTCAGCAATATTTACGATTTTTCTACGTCATTGAATTTTATTACTCAATCAAGCGGACCGCGTCTAACGGGAACATGAATTGGAGCCGATTTTTGCAGGAATGAATTTCTATTCAAGAAGTTTGTAAATCAGAAGGATTGCATTTTTACAGTAAAATGTACAGGACTGAACTTCAAGGCGAAATGGGATTCCTCAAAGTAGAAGAAAAAAAAAAGGGAGGGGGAGGTGGAGGATGTTGGACCTTGGTTGATCAATTAAGATAAGATGCATGTATACATCATGATAGCTGCAAAGTTTGAGGCTATAATTAGTTCATTTTGTTCATTTTCCTATTTCAGTGGCATGGAACCCCTAAAACAATGATGCGTACCATTTTGACAACAACTTTCCAGTTATATCATGTCGCAACTAACATTTTTGGTCAATTTTTTTTTATACGGCTTACGGTTCACGTGTTACAAAAACATAACGACAAATTAATTTGGTAAAGGCAGATAACTCCTTTAAGATCTCACTGGATCGCTTCGATCCAAATTGGGCAAATATTCCTTAGGATGTAACAAACAATTTAGAAAAAGAATTTTGTCGATATCTTTTTTTGTTACGAAGGAGATGCACACACTTGATAAACAGTGAATAGGGAGATAACTCTTACAAAGAAAATTGTTCGTCTTAGCAGGGTGAAATTTAAAAGCGCATAAACTATACGATACAATATGAGAAATATCTAAGCGACATATTGCGAAACAAATATTTATCGCAAAAACAAAATAAGGCGGAAGAAAAAAAAAAAAAATCAGAAGAAAACAAAATTCTGTGGAAAGACCTAATAAATGGAGAGAAGAGGAAAGAAAAGAGGTAGGTGTGTGCCAGTGAGACATTTTATGATATATATGGTAAATTAGAATGGTTAAAAGTGCACATTTACAATATAAATCAATTGTTTTAAAAACAATTGTTCAACGGTCTTTCCCCTCCAAAACATGATTAATTGGTTTGTTTGTTGGTTGGTTGGTTGGTTGGTTGGTGGCTCGATTAATTGATTGATTGATTGATTGATTGATAGATTGCATGGCATTTTTTCTGTGCGACGCAGCTAACTTAAATAACGCCCGTGACTGCGTACTTATACATCCCGCACAGCCAAACGGACGCCTGAGATGTCCTCATAAAAATTGATCCTAGCATCATTCGTTTATAAATTTTCTCTAGTTTCTATGTTACCTCGGACTTCCATTTTTCATCTATTTGTTGTGTATGCATTTTGATTGAATTTGTAGGAAAACGGAGTAAATTTTATCTTGGAAGTTTTATTTTCCTTATTTGGATATGGAATGTTTTATTCTAAATTTAGGTCCGCGCGAGAGATGGTGTTGTAAAGTCACATGACCCTCGAATATATATGTCTGGAGTTATAATATTAATTTCTTTTCAGGGGAGAGCGTTGAACAGAGCACATCTGTACTGATCGGACAAACATGTTCATTATTGGTTTTATTATTTACAGGTCATTGATGACGGATCATGCATGCATCTTACGTACACATGTTTACGGGAGCACAGATTTGTATTTTAATGCATGATTAAAAAATTTGATTGTAGGATTTCAGCAATATTTACGATTTTTCTACGTCATTGAATTTTATTACTCAATCAAGCGGACCGCGTCTAACGGGAACATGAATTGGAGCCGATTTTTGCAAGAATGAATTTCTATTCAAGAAGTTTGTACATCAGAAGGATTGCATTTTTACAGTAAAATGTACAGGACTGAACTTCAAGGCGAAATGGGATTCCTCAAAGTAGAAGAAAAAAAAAAAAAAAAGGGAGGGGGAGGTGGAGGATGGTGGACCTTGGTTGATCAATTAAGATAAGATGCATGTATACATCATGATAGCTGCAAAGTTTGAGGCTATAATTAGTTCATTTTGTTCATTTTCCTATTTCAGTGGCATGGAACCCCTAAAACAATGACGCGTACCATTTTGACAACAACTTTCCAGTTATATCATGTCGCGACTAACATTTTGGTCAATTTTTTTTTTATACGGCTTACGGTTCACGTGTTACAAAACATAACGACAAATTAATTTGGTAAAGGCAGATAACTCCTTTAAGATCTCACTGGATCGCTTCGATCCAAATTAGGCAAATATTCCTTAGGATGTAACAAACAATTTAGAAAAAGAATTTTGTCGATATCTTTTTTTGTTACGAAGGAGATGCACACACTTGATACACAGTGAATAGGGAAATAACTCTTACAAAGAAAATTGTTCGTCTTAGCAGGGTGAAATTTAAAAGCGCATAAACTATACGATACAATATGAGAAATATCTAAGCGACATATTGCGAAACAAATATTTATCGCAAGAACAAAATAAGGCGGAAGAAAAAAAAAAAAAATCAGAAGAAAACAAAATTCTGTGGAAAGACCTAATAAATGGAGAGAAGAGGAAAGAAAAGAGGTAGGTGTGTGCCAGTGAGACATTTTATGATATATGGTAAATTAGAATGGTTAAAAGTGCACATTTACAAAATAAATCAATTGTTTTAAAAACAATTGTTCAACGGTCTTTCCCCTCCAAAACATGATTAATTGGTTTGTTGGTTGGTTGGTTGGTTGGTTGGTTGGTTGGTGGATTGATTAATTGATTGATTGATTGATTGATTGATTGCATGGCACTTTCTCTGTGCGACGCAGCTAACTTGAATAACGCCCGTGACTGCGTACTTATACATCCCGCACAGCCAAACGGACGCCTGAGATGTCCTCATAAAAATTGATCCTAGCATCATTCGTTTATAAATTTTCTCTAGTTTCTATGTTACCTCGGACTTCCATTTTTCATCTATTTGTTGTGTATGCATTTTGATTGAATTTGTAGGAAAACGGAGTAAATTTTATCTTGGAAGTTTTATTTTCCTTATTTGGATATGGAATGTTTTATTCTAAATTTAGGTCCGCGCGAGAGATGGTGTTGTGAAGTCACGTGACCCTCGAATATATATGTCTGGAGTTAGAATAATAATTTCTTTTCAGGGGAGAGCGTTGAACAGAGCACATCTGTACTGATCGGACAAACATGTTCACTATTGGTTTTATTTTTTACAGGTCATTGATGACGGATCATGCATGCATCTTACGTACACATGTTTACGGGAGCACAGATTTGTATTTTAATGCATGATTAAAAAATTTGATTGTAGGATTTCAGCAATATTTACGATTTTTCTACGTCATTGAATTTTATTACTCAATCAAGCGGACCGCGTCTAACGGGAACATGAATTGGAGCCGATTTTTGCAGGAATGAATTTCTATTCAAGAAGTTTGTACATCAGAAGGATTGCATTTTTACAGTAAAATGTACAGGACTGAACTTCAAGGCGAAATGGGATTCCTCAAAGTAAAAGAAAAAAAAAGGGAGGGGGAGGTGGAGGATGGTGGACCTTGGTTGATCAATTAAGATAAGATGCATGTATACATCATGATAGCTGCAAAGTTTGAGGCTATAATTAGTTCATTTTGTTCATTTTCCTATTTCAGTGGCATGGAACCCCTAAAACAATGACGCGTACCATTTTGACAACAACTTTCCAGTTATATCATGTCGCAACTAACATTTTTGGTCAATTTTTTTTTATACGGCTTACGGTTCACGTGTTACAAAAACATAACGACAAATTAATTTGGTAAAGGCAGATAACTCCTTTAAGATCTCACTGGATCGCTTCGATCCAAATTAGGCAAATATTCCTTAGGATGTAACAAACAATTTAGAAAAAGAATTTTGTCGATATCTTTTTTTGTTACGAAGGAGATGCACACACTTGATAAACAACGAATAGGGAGATAACTCTTACAAAGAAAATTTTTCGTCTTAGCAGGGTGAAATTTAAAAGCGCATAAACTATACGATACAATATGAGAAATATCTAAGCGACATATTGCGAAACAAATATTTATCGCAAGAACAAAATAAGGCGGAAGAAAAAAAAAAAAAAATCAGAAGAAAACAAAATTCTGTGGAAAGACCTAATAAATGGAGAGAAGAGGAAAGAAAAGAGGTAGGTGTGTGCCAGTGAGACATTTTATGATATATATAGTAAATTAGAATGGTTAAAAGTGCACATTTACAATATAAATCAATTGTTTTAAAAACAATTGTTCAACGGTCTTTCCCCTCCAAAACATGATTAATTGGTTTGTTGGTTGGTTGGTTGGTTGGTTGTTTGGTTGGTTGGTTGGTGGATCGATTAATTGATTGATTGATTGATTGCATGGCACTTTCTCTGTGCGACGCAGCTAACTTAAATAACGCCCGTGACTGCGTACTTATACATCCCGCACAGCCAAACGGACGCCTGAGATGTCCTCATAAAAATTGATCCTAGCATCATTCGTTTATAAATTTTCTCTAGTTTCTATGTTACCTCGGACTTCCATTTTTCATCTATTTGTTGTGTATGCATTTTGATTGAATTTGTAGGAAAACGGAGTAAATTTTATCTTGGAAGTTTTATTTTCCTTATTTGGATATGGAATGTTTTATTCTAAATTTAGGTCCGCGCGAGAGATGGTGTTGTGAAGTCACGTGACCCTCGAATATATATGTCTGGAGTTAGAATAATAATTTCTTTTCAGGGGAGAGCGTTGAACAGAGCACATCTGTACTGATCGGACAAACATGTTCACTATTGGTTTTATTTTTTACAGGTCATTGATGACGGATCATGCATGCATCTTACGTACACATGTTTACGGGAGCACAGATTTGTATTTTAATGCATGATTAAAAAATTTGATTGTAGGATTTCAGCAATATTTACGATTTTTCTACGTCATTGAATTTTATTACTCAATCAAGCGGACCGCGTCTAACGGGAACATGAATTGGAGCCGATTTTTGCAGGAATGAATTTCTATTCAAGAAGTTTGTACATCAGAAGGATTGCATTTTTACAGTAAAATGTACAGGACTGAACTTCAAGGCGAAATGGGATTCCTCAAAGTAGAAGAAAAAAAAAGGGAGGGGGAGGTGGAGGATGGTGGACCTTGGTTGATCAATTAAGATAAGATGCATGTATACATCATGATAGCTGCAAAGTTTGAGGCTATAATTAGTTCATTTTGTTCATTTTCCTATTTCAGTGGCATGGAACCCCTAAAACAATGACGCGTACCATTTTGACAACAACTTTCCAGTTATATCATGTCGCAACTAACATTTTTGGTCAATTTTTTTTATACGGCTTACGGTTCACGTGTTACAAAAACATAACGACAAATTAATTTGGTAAAGGCAGATAACTCCTTTAAGATCTCACTGGATCGCTTCGATCCAAATTAGGCAAATATTCCTTAGGATGTAACAAACAATTTAGAAAAAGAATTTTGTCGATATCTTTTTTTGTTACGAAGGAGATGCACACACTTGATAAACAGTGAATAGGGAGATAACTCTTACAAAGAAAATTGTTCGTCTTAGCAGGGTGAAATTTAAAAGCGCATAAACTATACGATACAATATGAGAAATATCTAAGCGACATATTGCGAAACAAATATTTATCGCAAGAACAAAATAAGGCGGAAGAAAAAAAAAAAAAAAATCAGAAGAAAACAAAATTCTGTGGAAAGACCTAATAAATGGAGAGAAGAGGAAAGAAAAGAGGTAGGTGTGTGCCAGTGAGACATTTTATGATATATATGGTAAATTAGAATGGTTAAAAGTGCACATTTACAATATAAATCAATTGTTTTAAAAACAATTGTTCAACGGTCTTTCCCCTCCAAAACATGATTAATTGGTTTGTTGGTTGGTTGGTTGGTTGGTTGTTTGGTTGGTTGGTTGGTGGATCGATTAATTGATTGATTGATTGATTGCATGGCACTTTCTCTGTGCGACGCAGCTAACTTAAATAACGCCCGTGACTGCGTACTTATACATCCCGCACAGCCAAACGGACGCCTGAGATGTCCTCATAAAAATTGATCCTAGCATCATTCGTTTATAAATTTTCTCTAGTTTCTATGTTACCTCGGACTTCCATTTTTCATCTATTTGTTGTGTATGCATTTTGATTGAATTTGTAGGAAAACGGAGTAAATTTTATCTTGGAAGTTTTATTTTCCTTATTTGGATATGGAATGTTTTATTCTAAATTTAGGTCCGCGCGAGAGATGGTGTTGTAAAGTCACATGACCCTCGAATATATATGTCTGGAGTTAGAATATTAATTTCTTTTCAGGGGAGAGCGTTGAACAGAGCACATCTGTACTGATCGGACAAACATGTTCACTATTGGTTTTATTATTTACAGGTCATTGATGACGGATCATGCATGCATCTTACGTACACATGTTTACGGGAGCACAGATTTGTATTTTAATGCATGATTAAAAAATTTGATTGTAGGATTTCAGCAATATTTACGATTTTTCTACGTCATTGAATTTTATTACTCAATCAAGCGGACCGCGTCTAACGGGAACATGAATTGGAGCCGATTTTTGCAGGAATGAATTTCTATTCAAGAAGTTTGTACATCAGAAGGATTGCATTTTTACAGTAAAATGTACAGGACTGAACTTCAAGGCGAAATGGGATTCCTCAAAGTAGAAGAAAAAAAAAAGGGAGGGGGAGGTGGAGGATGGTGGACCTTGGTTGATCAATTAAGATAAGATGCATGTATACATCATGATAGCTGCAAAGTTTGAGGCTATAATTAGTTCATTTTGTTCATTTTCCTATTTCAGTGGCATGGAACCCCTAAAACAATGACGCGTACCATTTTGACAACAACTTTCCAGTTATATCATGTCGCGACTAACATTTTGGTCAATTTTTTTTTTATACGGCTTACGGTTCACGTGTTACAAAAACATAACGACAAATTAATTTGGTAAAGGCAGATAACTCCTTTAAGATCTCACTGGATCGCTTCGATCCAAATTAGGCAAATATTCCTTAGGATGTAACAAACAATTTAGAACAAGAATTTTGTCGATATCTTTTTTTGTTACGAAGGAGATGCACACACTTGATAAACAGTGAATAGGGAGATAACTCTTACAAAGAAAATTGTTCGTCTTAGCAGGGTGAAATTTAAAAGCGCATAAACTATACGATACAATATGAGAAATATCTAAGCGACATATTGCGAAACAAATATTTATCGCAAGAACAAAATAAGGCGGAAGAAAAAAAAAAAAATCAGAAGAAAACAAAATTCTGTGGAAAGACCTAATAAATGGAGAGAAGAGGAAAGAAAAGAGGTAGGTGTGTGCCAGTGAGACATTTTATGATATATATGGTAAATTAGAATGGTTAAAAGTGCACATTTACAATATAAATCAATTGTTTTAAAAACAATTGTTCAACGGTCTTTCCCCTCCAAAACATGATTAATTGGTTTGTTGGTTGGTTGGTTGGTTGGTTGGTTGGTTGGTTGGTTGGTGGATCGATTAATTGGTTGATTGATTGATTGCATGGCACTTTCTCTGTGCGACGCAGCTAACTTAAATAACGCCCGTGACTGCGTACTTATACATCCCGCACAGCCAAACGGACGCCTGAGATGTCCTCATAAAAATTGATCCTAGCATCATTCGTTTATAAATTTTCTCTAGTTTCTATGTTACCTCGGACTTCCATTTTTCATCTATTTGTTGTGTATGCATTTTGATTGCATTTGTAGGAAAACGGAGTAAATTTTATCTTGGAAGTTTTATTTTCCTTATTTGGATATGGAATGTTTTATTCTAAATTTAGGTCCGCGCGAGAGATGGTGTTGTAAAGTCACATGACCCTCGAATATATATGTCTGGAGTTAGAATATTAATTTCTTTTCAGGGGAGAGCGTTGAACAGAGCACATCTGTACTGATCGGACAAACATCTTCACTATTGGTTTTATTATTTACAGGTCATTGATGACGGATCATGCATGCATCTTACGTACACATGTTTACGGGAGCACAGATTTGTATTTTAATGCATGATTAAAAAATTTGATTGTAGGATTTCAGCAATATTTACGATTTTTCTACGTCATTGAATTTTATTACTCAATCAAGCGGACCGCGTCTAACGGGAACATGAATTGGAGCCGATTTTTGCAGGAATGAATTTCTATTCAAGAAGTTTGTACATCAGAAGGATTGCATTTTTACAGTAAAATGTACAGGACTGAACTTCAAGGCGAAATGGGATTCCTCAAAGTAGAAGAAAAAAAAAGGGAGGGGGAGGTGGAGGATGGTGGACCTTGGTTGATCAATTAAGATAAGATGCATGTATACATCATAATAGCTGCAAAGTTTGAGGCTATAATTAGTTCATTTTGTTCATTTTCCTATTTCAGTGGCATGGAACCCCTAAAACAATGACGCGTACCATTTTGACAACAACTTTCCAGTTATATCATGTCGCGACTAACATTTTGGTCAATTTTTTTTTTATACGGCTTACGGTTCACGTGTTACAAAAACATAACGACAAATTAATTTGGTAAAGGCAGATAACTCCTTTAAGATCTCACTGGATCGCTTCGATCCAAATTAGGCAAATATTCCTTAGGATGTAACAAACAATTTAGAACAAGAATTTTGTCGATATCTTTTTTTGTTACGAAGGAGATGCACACACTTGATAAACAGTGAATAGGGAGATAACTCTTACAAAGAAAATTGTTCGTCTTAGCAGGGTGAAATTTAAAAGCGCATAAACTATACGATACAATATGAGAAATATCTAAGCGACATATTGCGAAACAAATATTTATCGCAAGAACAAAATAAGGCGGAAGAAAAAAAAAAAAAATCAGAAGAAAACAAAATTCTGTGGAAAGACCTAATAAATGGAGAGAAGAGGAAAGAAAAGAGGTAGGTGTGTGCCAGTGAGACATTTTATGATATATATGGTAAATTAGAATGGTTAAAAGTGCACATTTACAATATAAATCAATTGTTTTAAAAACAATTGTTCAACGGTCTTTCCCCTCCAAAACATGATTAATTGGTATGTTGGTTGGTTGGTTGGTAGGTTGGTTGGTGGCTCGATTAATTGATTGATTGATTGATTGATAGATTGCATGGCATTTTCTCTGTGCGACGCAGCTAACTTAAATAACGCCCGTGACTTCGTACTTATACATCCCGCACAGCCAAACGGACGCCTGAGATGTCCTCATAAAAATTGATCCTAGCATCATTCGTTTATAAATTTTCTCTAGTTTCTATGTTACCTCGGACTTCCATTTTTCATCTATTTGTTGTGTATGCATTTTGATTGAATTTGTAGGAAAACGGAGTAAATTTTATCTTGGAAGTTTTATTTTCCTTATTTGGATATGGAATGTTTTATTCTAAATTTAGGTCCGCGCGAGAGATGGTGTTGTAAAGTCACATGACCCTCGAAAATATATGTCTGGAGTTATAATATTAATTTCTTTTCAGGGGAGAGCGTTGAACAGAGCACATCTGTACTGATCGGACAAACATGTTCACTATTGGTTTTATTATTTACAGGTCATTGATGACGGATCATGCATGCATCTTACGTACACATGTTTACGGGAGCACAGATTTGTATTTTAATGCATGATTAAAAAATTTGATTGTAGGATTTCAGCAATATTTACGATTTTTCTACGTCATTGAATTTTATTACTCAATCAAGCGGACCGCGTCTAACGGGAACATGAATTGGAGCCGATTTTTGCAGGAATGAATTTCTATTCAAGAAGTTTGTACATCAGAAGGATTGCATTTTTACAGTAAAATGTACAGGACTGAACTTCAAGGCGAAATGGGATTCCTCAAAGTAGAAGAAAAAAAAAGGGAGGGGGAGGTGGAGGATGGTGGACCTTGGTTGATCAATTAAGATAAGATGCATGTATACATCATGATAGCTGCAAAGTTTGAGGCTATAATTAGTTCATTTTGTTCATTTTCCTATCTCAGTGGCATGGAACCCCTAAAACAATGACGCGTACCATTTTGACAACAACTTTCCAGTTATATCATGTCGCGACTAACATTTTGGTCAATTTTTTTTTTATACGGCTTACGGTTCACGTGTTACAAAAACATAACGACAAATTAATTTGGTAAAGGCAGATAACTCCTTTAAGATCTCACTGGATCGCTTCGATCCAAATTAGGCAAATATTCCTTAGGATGTAACAAACAATTTAGAACAAGAATTTTGTCGATATCTTTTTTTGTTACGAAGGAGATGCACACACTTGATAAACAGTGAATAGGGAGATAACTCTTACAAAGAAAATTGTTCGTCTTAGCAGGGTGAAATTTAAAAGCGCATAAACTATACGATACAATATGAGAAATATCTAAGCGACATATTGCGAAACAAATATTTATCGCAAGAACAAAATAAGGCGGAAGAAAAAAAAAAAATCAGAAGAAAACAAAATTCTGTGGAAAGACCTAATAAATGGAGAGAAGAGGAAAGAAAAGAGGTAGGTGTGTGCCAGTGAGACATTTTATGATATATATGGTAAATTAGAATGGTTAAAAGTGCACATTTACAATATAAATCAATTGTTTTAAAAACAATTGTTCAACGGTCTTTCCCCTCCAAAACATGATTAATTGGTTTGTTGGTTGGTTGGTTGGTTGGTTGGTTGGTTGGTTGGTTGGTGGATCGATTAATTGGTTGATTGATTGATTGCATGGCACTTTCTCTGTGCGACGCAGCTAACTTAAATAACGCCCGTGACTGCGTACTTATACATCCCGCACAGCCAAACGGACGCCTGAGATGTCCTCATAAAAATTGATCCTAGCATCATTCGTTTATAAATTTTCTCTAGTTTCTATGTTACCTCGGACTTCCATTTTTCATCTATTTGTTGTGTATGCATTTTGATTGCATTTGTAGGAAAACGGAGTAAATTTTATCTTGGAAGTTTTATTTTCCTTATTTGGATATGGAATGTTTTATTCTAAATTTAGGTCCGCGCGAGAGATGGTGTTGTAAAGTCACATGACCCTCGAATATATATGTCTGGAGTTAGAATATTAATTTCTTTTCAGGGGAGAGCGTTGAACAGAGCACATCTGTACTGATCGGACAAACATGTTCACTATTGGTTTTATTATTTACAGGTCATTGATGACGGATCATGCATGCATCTTACGTACACATGTTTACGGGAGCACAGATTTGTATTTTAATGCATGATTAAAAAATTTGATTGTAGGATTTCAGCAATATTTACGATTTTTCTACGTCATTGAATTTTATTACTCAATCAAGCGGACCGCGTCTAACGGGAACATGAATTGGAGCCGATTTTTGCAGGAATGAATTTCTATTCAAGAAGTTTGTACATCAGAAGGATTGCATTTTTACAGTAAAATGTACAGGACTGAACTTCAAGGCGAAATGGGATTCCTCAAAGTAGAAGAAAAAAAAAGGGAGGGGGAGGTGGAGGATGGTGGACCTTGGTTGATCAATTAAGATAAGATGCATGTATACATCATAATAGCTGCAAAGTTTGAGGCTATAATTAGTTCATTTTGTTCATTTTCCTATTTCAGTGGCATGGAACCCCTAAAACAATGACGCGTACCATTTTGACAACAACTTTCCAGTTATATCATGTCGCGACTAACATTTTGGTCAATTTTTTTTTTATACGGCTTACGGTTCACGTGTTACAAAAACATAACGACAAATTAATTTGGTAAAGGCAGATAACTCCTTTAAGATCTCACTGGATCGCTTCGATCCAAATTAGGCAAATATTCCTTAGGATGTAACAAACAATTTAGAACAAGAATTTTGTCGATATCTTTTTTTGTTACGAAGGAGATGCACACACTTGATAAACAGTGAATAGGGAGATAACTCTTACAAAGAAAATTGTTCGTCTTAGCAGGGTGAAATTTAAAAGCGCATAAACTATACGATACAATATGAGAAATATCTAAGCGACATATTGCGAAACAAATATTTATCGCAAGAACAAAATAAGGCGGAAGAAAAAAAAAAAAAATCAGAAGAAAACAAAATTCTGTGGAAAGACCTAATAAATGGAGAGAAGAGGAAAGAAAAGAGGTAGGTGTGTGCCAGTGAGACATTTTATGATATATATGGTAAATTAGAATGGTTAAAAGTGCACATTTACAATATAAATCAATTGTTTTAAAAACAATTGTTCAACGGTCTTTCCCCTCCAAAACATGATTAATTGGTATGTTGGTTGGTTGGTTGGTAGGTTGGTTGGTGGCTCGATTAATTGATTGATTGATTGATTGATAGATTGCATGGCATTTTCTCTGTGCGACGCAGCTAACTTAAATAACGCCCGTGACTTCGTACTTATACATCCCGCACAGCCAAACGGACGCCTGAGATGTCCTCATAAAAATTGATCCTAGCATCATTCGTTTATAAATTTTCTCTAGTTTCTATGTTACCTCGGACTTCCATTTTTCATCTATTTGTTGTGTATGCATTTTGATTGAATTTGTAGGAAAACGGAGTAAATTTTATCTTGGAAGTTTTATTTTCCTTATTTGGATATGGAATGTTTTATTCTAAATTTAGGTCCGCGCGAGAGATGGTGTTGTAAAGTCACATGACCCTCGAAAATATATGTCTGGAGTTATAATATTAATTTCTTTTCAGGGGAGAGCGTTGAACAGAGCACATCTGTACTGATCGGACAAACATGTTCACTATTGGTTTTATTATTTACAGGTCATTGATGACGGATCATGCATGCATCTTACGTACACATGTTTACGGGAGCACAGATTTGTATTTTAATGCATGATTAAAAAATTTGATTGTAGGATTTCAGCAATATTTACGATTTTTCTACGTCATTGAATTTTATTACTCAATCAAGCGGACCGCGTCTAACGGGAACATGAATTGGAGCCGATTTTAGCAAGAATGAATTTCTATTCAAGAAGTTTGTACATCAGAAGGATTGCATTTTTACAGTAAAATGTACAGGACTGAACTTCAAGGCGAAATGGGATTCCTCAAAGTAGAAGAAAAAAAAAAGGGAGGGGGAGGTGGAGGATGGTGGACCTTGGTTGATCAATTAAGATAAGATGCATGTATACATCATGATAGCTGCAAAGTTTGAGGCTATAATTAGTTCATTTTGTTCATTTTCCTATTTCAGTGGCATGGAACCCCTAAAACAATGACGCGTACCATTTTGACAACAACTTTCCAGTTATATCATGTAGCGACTAACATTTTGGTCAATTTTTTTTTATACGGCTTACGGTTCACGTGTTACAAAAACATAACGACAAATTAATTTGGTAAAGGCAGATAACTCCTTTAAGATCTCACTGGATCGCTTCGATCCAAATTAGGCAAATATTCCTTAGGATGTAACAAACAATTTAGAACAAAAATTTTGTCGATATCTTTTTTTGTTACGAAGGAGATGCACACACTTAAAAACAGTGAATAGGGAGATAACTCTTACAAAGAAAATTGTTCGTCTTAGCAGGGTGAAATTTAAAAGCGCATAAACTATACGATACAATATGAGAAATATCTAAGCGACATATTGCGAAACAAATATTTATCGCAAGAACAAAATAAGGCGGAAGAAAAAAAAAAAATCAGAAGAAAACAAAATTCTGTGGAAAGACCTAATGAATGGAGAGAAGAGGAAAGAAAAGAGGTAGGTGTGTGCCAGTGAGACATTTTATGATATATATGGTAAATTAGAATGGTTAAAAGTGCACATTTACAATATAAATCAATTGTTTTAAAAACAATTGTTCAACGGTCTTTCCCCTCCAAAACATGATTAATTGGTTTGTTGGTTGGTTGGTTGGTTGATTGGTTGGTTGGTGGCTCGATTAATTGATTGATTGATTGATTGATAGATTGCATGGCATTTTCTCTGTGCGACGCAGCTAACTTAAATAACGCCCGTGACTTCGTACTTATACATCCCGCACAGCCAAACGGACGCCTGAGATGTCCTCATAAAAATTGATCCTAGCATCATTCGTTTATAAATTTTCTCTAGTTTCTATGTTACCTCGGACTTCCATTTTTCATCTATTTGTTGTGTATGCATTTTGATTGAATTTGTAGGAAAACGGAGTAAATTTTATCTTGGAAGTTTTATTTTCCTTATTTGGATATGGAATGTTTTATTCTAAATTTAGGTCCGCGCGAGAAATGGTGTTGTAAAGTCACATGACCCTCGAATATATATGTCTGGAGTTATAATATTAATTTCTTTTCAGGGGAGAGCGTTGAACAGAGCACATCTGTACTGATCGGACAAACATGTTCACTATTGGTTTTATTATTTACAGGTCATTGATGACGGATCATGCATGCATCTTACGTACACATGTTTACGGGAGCACAGATTTGTATTTTAATGCATGATTAAAAAATTTGATTGTAGGATTTCAGCAATATTTACGATTTTTCTACGTCATTGAATTTTATTACTCAATCAAGCGGACCGCGTCTAACGGGAACATGAATTGGAGCCGATTTTTGCAAGAATGAATTTCTATTCAAGAAGTTTGTACATCAGAAGGATTGCATTTTTACAGTAAAATGTACAGGACTGAACTTCAAGGCGAAATGGGATTCCTCAAAGTAGAAGAAAAAAAAAAAGGGAGGGGGAGGTGGAGGATGGTGTACCTTGGTTGATCAATTAAGATAAGATGCATGTATACATCATGATAGCTGCAAAGTTTGAGGCTATAATTAGTTCATTTTGTTCATTTTCCTATTTCAGTGGCATGGAACCCCTAAAACAATGACGCGTACCATTTTGACAACAACTTTCCAGTTATATCATGTCGCGACTAACATTTTGGTCAATTTTTTTTTGATACGGCTTACGGTTCACGTGTTACAAAAACATAACGACAAATTAATTTGGTAAAGGCAGATAACTCCTTTAAGATCTCACTGGATCGCTTCGATCCAAATTAGGCAAATATTCCTTAGGATGTAACAAACAATTTAGAAAAAAGAATTTTGTCGATATCTTTTTTTGTTACGAAGGAGATGCACACACTTGATAAACAGTGAATAGGGAGATAACTCTTACAAAGAAAATTGTTCGTCTTAGCAGGGTGAAATTTAAAAGCGCATAAACTATACGATACAATATGAGAAATATCTAAGCGACATATTGCGAAACAAATATTTATCGCAAGAACAAAATAAGGCGGAAGAAAAAAAAAAAAAATCAGAAGAAAACAAAATTCTGTGGAAAGACCTAATAAATGGAGAGAAGAGGAAAGAAAAGAGGTAGGTGTGTGCCAGTGAGACATTTTATGATATATATGGTAAATTAGAATGGTTAAAAGTGCACATTTACAATATAAATCAATTGTTTAAAAAACAATTGTTCAACGGTCTTTCCCCTCCAAAACATGATTAATTGGTTTGTTGGTTGGTTGGTTGGTTGGTTGGTTGGTGGATCGATTAATTGATTGATTGATTGATTGATTGATTGCATGGCACTTTCTCTGTGCGACGCAGCTAACTTAAATAACGCCCGTGACTGCGTACTTATACATCCCGCACAGCCAAACGGACGCCTGAGATGTCCTCATAAAAATTGATCCTAGCATCATTCGTTTATAAATTTTCTCTAGTTTCTATGTTACCTCGGACTTCCATTTTTCATCTATTTGTTGTGTATGCATTTTGATTGAATTTGTAGGAAAACGGAGTAAATTTTATCTTGGAAGTTTTATTTTCCTTATTTGGATATGGAATGTTTTATTCTAAATTTAGGTCCGCGCGAGAGATGGTGTTGTAAAGTCACATGACCCTCGAATATATATGTCTGGAGTTAGAATATTAATTTCTTTTCAGGGGAGAGCGTTGAACAGAGCACATCTGTACTGATCGGACAAACATGTTCACTATTGGTTTTATTATTTACAGGTCATTGATGACGGATCATGCATGCATCTTACGTACACATGTTTACGGGAGCACAGATTTGTATTTTAATGCATGATTAAAAAATTTGATTGTAGGATTTCAGCAATATTTACGATTTTTCTACGTCATTGAATTTTATTACTCAATCAAGCGGACCGCGTCTAACGGGAACATGAATTGGAGCCGATTTTTGCAGGAATGAATTTCTATTCAAGAAGTTTGTACATCAGAAGGATTGCATTTTTACAGTAAAATGTACAGGACTGAACTTCAAGGCGAAATGGGATTCCTCAAAGTAGAAGAAAAAAAAAGGGAGGGGGAGGTGGAGGATGGTGGACCTTGGTTGATCAATTAAGATAAGATGCATGTATACATCATGATAGCTGCAAAGTTTGAGGCTATAATTAGTTCATTTTGTTCATTTTCCTATTTCAGTGGCATGGAACCCCTAAAACAATGACGCGTACCATTTTGACAACAACTTTCCAGTTATATCATGTCGCAACTAACATTTTGGTCAATTTTTTTTTATACGGCTTACGGTTCACGTGTTACAAAAACATAACGACAAATTAATTTGGTAAAGGCAGATAACTCCTTTAAGATCTCACTGGATCGCTTCGATCCAAATTAGGCAAATATTCCTTAGGATGTAACAAACAATTTAGAAAAATAATTTTGTCGATATCTTTTTTTGTTACGAAGGAGATGCACACACTTGATAAACAGTGAATAGGGAGATAACTCTTACAAAGAAAATTGTTCGTCTTAGCAGGCTGAAATTTAAAAGCGCATAAACTATACGATACAATATGAGAAATATCTAAGCGACATATTGCGAAACAAATATTTATCGCAAGAACAAAATAAGGCGGAAGAAAAAAAAAAAATCAGAAGAAAACAAAATTCTGTGGAAAGACCTAATAAATGGAGAGAAGAGGAAAGAAAAGAGGTAGGTGTGTGCCAGTGAGACATTTTATGATATATATGGTAAATTAGAATGGTTAAAAGTGCACATTTACAATATAAATCAATTGTTTTAAAAACAATTGTTCAACGGTCTTTCCCCTCCAAAACATGATTAATTGGTTTGTTGGTTGGTTGGTTGGTTGGTTGGTTGGTGGATCGATTAATTGATTGATTGATTGATTGATTGCATGGCACTTTCTCTGTGCGACGCAGCTAACTTTAATAACGCCCGTGACTGCGTACTTATACATCCCGCACAGCCAAACGGACGCCTGAGATGTCCTCATAAAAATTGATCCTAGCATCATTCGTTTATAAATTTTCTCTAGTTTCTATGTTACCTCGGACTTCCATTTTTCATCTATTTGTTGTGTATGCATTTTGATTGAATTTGTAGGAAAACGGAGTAAATTTATCTTGGAAGTTTTATTTTCCTTATTTGGATATGGAATGTTTTATTCTAAATTTAGGTCCGCGCGAGAGATGGTGTTGTAAAGTCACATGACCCTCGAATATATATGTCTGGAGTTAGAATATTAATTTCTTTTCAGGGGAGAGCGTTGAACAGAGCACATCTGTACTGATCGGACAAACATGTTCACTATTGGTTTTATTATTTACAGGTCATTGATGACGGATCATGCATGCATCTTACGTACACATGTTTACGGGAGCACAGATTTGTATTTTAATGCATGATTAAAAAATTTGATTGTAGGATTTCAGCAATATTTACGATTTTTCTACGTCATTGAATTTTATTACTCAATCAAGCGGACCGCGTCTAACGGGAACATGAATTGGAGCCGATTTTTGCAGGAATGAATTTCTATTCAAGAAGTTTGTACATCAGAAGGATTGCATTTTTACAGTAAAATGTACAGGACTGAACTTCAAGGCGAAATGGGATTCCTCAAAGTAGAAGAAAAAAAAAAAAAAAAGGAGGGGGAGGTGGAGGATAGTGGACCTTGGTTGATCAATTAAGATAAGATGCATGTATACATCATGATAGCTGCAAAGTTTGAGGCTATAATTAGTTCATTTTGTTCATTTTCCTATTTCAGTGGCATGGAACCCCTAAAACAATGACGCGTACCATTTTGACAACAACTTTCCAGTTATATCATGTCGCGACTAACATTTTGGTCAATTTTTTTTTGATACGGCTTACGGTTCACGTGTTACAAAAACATAACGACAAATTAATTTGGTAAAGGCAGATAACTCCTTTAAGATCTCACTGGATCGCTTCGATCCAAATTAGGCAAATATTCCTTAGGATGTAACAAACAATTTAGAAAAAGAATTTTGTCGATATCTTTTTTTGTTACGAAGGAGATGCACACACTTGATAAACAGTGAATAGGGAGATAACTCTTACAAAGAAAATTGTTCGTCTTAGCAGGGTGAAATTTAAAAGCGCATAAACTATACGATACAATATGAGAAATATCTAAGCGACATATTGCGAAACAAATATTTATCGCAAGAACAAAATAAGGCGGAAGAAAAAAAAAAAAATCAGAAGAAAACAAAATTCTGTGGAAAGACCTAATAAATGGAGAGAAGAGGAAAGAAAAGAGGTAGGTGTGTGCCAGTGAGACATTTTATGATATATATGGTAAATTAGAATGGTTAAAAGTGCACATTTACAATATAAATCAATTGTTTTAAAAACAATTGTTCAACGGTCTTTCCCCTCCAAAACATGATTAATTGGTTTGTTGGTTGGTTGGTTGGTTGGTTGGTTGGTTGGTGGATCGATTAATTGATTGATTGATTGATTGATTGCATGGCACTTTCTCTGTGCGACGCAGCTAACTTAAATAACGCCCGTGACTGCGTACTTATACATCCCGCACAGCCAAACGGACGCCTGAGATGTCCTCATAAAAATTGATCCTAGCATCATTCGTTTATAAATTTTCTCTAGTTTCTATGTTACCTCGGACTTCCATTTTTCATCTATTTGTTGTGTATGCATTTTGATTGAATTTGTAGGAAAACGGAGTAAATTTTATCTTGGAAGTTTTATTTTCCTTATTTGGATATGGAATGTTTTATTCTAAATTTAGGTCCGCGCGAGAGATGGTGTTGTAAAGTCACATGACCCTCGAATATATATGTCTGGAGTTAGAATATTAATTTCTTTTCAGGGGAGAGCGTTGAACAGAGCACATCTGTACTGATCGGACAAACATGTTCACTATTGGTTTTATTATTTACAGGTCATTGATGACGGATCATGCATGCATCTTACGTACACATGTTTACGGGAGCACAGATTTGTATTTTAATGCATGATTAAAAAATTTGATTGTAGGATTTCAGCAATATTTACGATTTTTCTACGTCATTGAATTTTATTACTCAATCAAGCGGACCGCGTCTAACGGGAACATGAATTGGAGCCGATTTTTGCAGGAATGAATTTCTATTCAAGAAGTTTGTACATCAGAAGGATTGCATTTTTACAGTAAAATGTACAGGACTGAACTTCAAGGCGAAATGGGATTCCTCAAAGTAGAAGAAAAAAAAAAAAAAAGGAGGGGGAGGTGGAGGATAGTGGACCTTGGTTGATCAATTAAGATAAGATGCATGTATACATCATGATAGCTGCAAAGTTTGAGGCTATAATTAGTTCATTTTGTTCATTTTCCTATTTCAGTGGCATGGAACCCCTAAAACAATGACGCGTACCATTTTGACAACAACTTTCCAGTTATATCATGTCGCGACTAACATTTTGGTCAATTTTTTTTTGATACGGCTTACGGTTCACGTGTTACAAAAACATAACGACAAATTAATTTGGTAAAGGCAGATAACTCCTTTAAGATCTCACTGGATCGCTTCGATCCAAATTAGGCAAATATTCCTTAGGATGTAACAAACAATTTAGAAAAAGAATTTTGTCGATATCTTTTTTTGTTACGAAGGAGATGCACACACTTGATAAACAGTGAATAGGGAGATAACTCTTACAAAGAAAATTGTTCGTCTTAGCAGGGTGAAATTTAAAAGCGCATAAACTATACGATACAATATGAGAAATATCTAAGCGACATATTGCGAAACAAATATTTATCGCAAGAACAAAATAAGGCGGAAGAAAAAAAAAAAAATCAGAAGAAAACAAAATTCTGTGGAAAGACCTAATAAATGGAGAGAAGAGGAAAGAAAAGAGGTAGGTGTGTGCCAGTGAGACATTTTATGATATATATGGTAAATTAGAATGGTTAAAAGTGCACATTTACAATATAAATCAATTGTTTTAAAAACAATTGTTCAACGGTCTTTCCCCTCCAAAACATGATTAATTGGTTTGTTGGTTGGTTGGTTGGTTGGTTGGTTGGTGGATCGATTAATTGATTGATTGATTGATTGATTGCATGGCACTTTCTCTGTGCGACGCAGCTAACTTTAATAACGCCCGTGACTGCGTACTTATACATCCCGCACAGCCAAACGGACGCCTGAGATGTCCTCATAAAAATTGATCCTAGCATCATTCGTTTATAAATTTTCTCTAGTTTCTATGTTACCTCGGACTTCCATTTTTCATCTATTTGTTGTGTATGCATTTTGATTGAATTTGTAGGAAAACGGAGTAAATTTATCTTGGAAGTTTTATTTTCCTTATTTGGATATGGAATGTTTTATTCTAAATTTAGGTCCGCGCGAGAGATGGTGTTGTAAAGTCACATGACCCTCGAATATATATGTCTGGAGTTAGAATATTAATTTCTTTTCAGGGGAGAGCGTTGAACAGAGCACATCTGTACTGATCGGACAAACATGTTCACTATTGGTTTTATTATTTACAGGTCATTGATGACGGATCATGCATGCATCTTACGTACACATGTTTACGGGAGCACAGATTTGTATTTTAATGCATGATTAAAAAATTTGATTGTAGGATTTCAGCAATATTTACGATTTTTCTACGTCATTGAATTTTATTACTCAATCAAGCGGACCGCGTCTAACGGGAACATGAATTGGAGCCGATTTTTGCAGGAATGAATTTCTATTCAAGAAGTTTGTACATCAGAAGGATTGCATTTTTACAGTAAAATGTACAGGACTGAACTTCAAGGCGAAATGGGATTCCTCAAAGTAGAAGAAAAAAAAAAAAAAAGGAGGGGGAGGTGGAGGATAGTGGACCTTGGTTGATCAATTAAGATAAGATGCATGTATACATCATGATAGCTGCAAAGTTTGAGGCTATAATTAGTTCATTTTGTTCATTTTCCTATTTCAGTGGCATGGAACCCCTAAAACAATGACGCGTACCATTTTGACAACAACTTTCCAGTTATATCATGTCGCGACTAACATTTTGGTCAATTTTTTTTTGATACGGCTTACGGTTCACGTGTTACAAAAACATAACGACAAATTAATTT
Source organism: Mytilus californianus (assembly GCF_021869535.1). Classification (NCBI taxonomy): domain Eukaryota; kingdom Metazoa; phylum Mollusca; class Bivalvia; order Mytilida; family Mytilidae; genus Mytilus; species Mytilus californianus. The sequence continues at coordinate 1,988,564 of NW_026262688.1, read as the reverse complement.
GGTAAAGGCAGATAACTCCTTTAAGATCTCACTGGATCGCTTCGATCCAAATTAGGCAAATATTCCTTAGGATGTAACAAACAATTTAGAAAAAGAATTTTGTCGATATCTTTTTTTGTTACGAAGGAGATGCACACACTTGATAAACAGTGAATAGGGAGATAACTCTTACAAAGAAAATTGTTCGTCTTAGCAGGGTGAAATTTAAAAGCGCATAAACTATACGATACAATATGAGAAATATCTAAGCGACATATTGCGAAACAAATATTTATCGCAAGAACAAAATAAGGCGGAAGAAAAAAAAAAAAATCAGAAGAAAACAAAATTCTGTGGAAAGACCTAATAAATGGAGAGAAGAGGAAAGAAAAGAGGTAGGTGTGTGCCAGTGAGACATTTTATGATATATATGGTAAATTAGAATGGTTAAAAGTGCACATTTACAATATAAATCAATTGTTTTAAAAACAATTGTTCAACGGTCTTTCCCCTCCAAAACATGATTAATTGGTTTGTTGGTTGGTTGGTTGGTTGGTTGGTTGGTTGGTGGATCGATTAATTGATTGATTGATTGATTGATTGCATGGCACTTTCTCTGTGCGACGCAGCTAACTTAAATAACGCCCGTGACTGCGTACTTATACATCCCGCACAGCCAAACGGACGCCTGAGATGTCCTCATAAAAATTGATCCTAGCATCATTCGTTTATAAATTTTCTCTAGTTTCTATGTTACCTCGGACTTCCATTTTTCATCTATTTGTTGTGTATGCATTTTGATTGAATTTGTAGGAAAACGGAGTAAATTTTATCTTGGAAGTTTTATTTTCCTTATTTGGATATGGAATGTTTTATTCTAAATTTAGGTCCGCGCGAGAGATGGTGTTGTAAAGTCACATGACCCTCGAATATATATGTCTGGAGTTAGAATATTAATTTCTTTTCAGGGGAGAGCGTTGAACAGAGCACATCTGTACTGATCGGACAAACATGTTCACTATTGGTTTTATTATTTACAGGTCATTGATGACGGATCATGCATGCATCTTACGTACACATGTTTACGGGAGCACAGATTTGTATTTTAATGCATGATTAAAAAATTTGATTGTAGGATTTCAGCAATATTTACGATTTTTCTACGTCATTGAATTTTATTACTCAATCAAGCGGACCGCGTCTAACGGGAACATGAATTGGAGCCGATTTTTGCAGGAATGAATTTCTATTCAAGAAGTTTGTACATCAGAAGGATTGCATTTTTACAGTAAAATGTACAGGACTGAACTTCAAGGCGAAATGGGATTCCTCAAAGTAGAAGAAAAAAAAAAAAAAAGGAGGGGGAGGTGGAGGATGGTGGACCTTGGTTGATCAATTAAGATAAGATGCATGTATACATCATGATAGCTGCAAAGTTTGAGGCTATAATTAGTTCATTTTGTTCATTTTCCTATTTCAGTGGCATGGAACCCCTAAAACAATGACGCGTACCATTTTGACAACAACTTTCCAGTTATATCATGTCGCGACTAACATTTTGGTCAATTTTTTTTTTATACGGCTTACGGTTCACGTGTTACAAAAACATAACGACAAATTAATTTGGTAAAGGCAGATAACTCCTTTAAGATCTCACTGGATCGCTTCGATCCAAATTAGGCAAATATTCCTTAGGATGTAACAAACAATTTAGAAAAAGAATTTTGTCGATA